>NC_091747.1:65150665-65358165 GCF_043380555.1 Nothobranchius furzeri
GAGGATGACTTGGACACGCTGGTGGATGCAACCTGCTTTCTGCAGGGATGTGATTGTACCCTGTAAGCAGGTTAGAATTGACCCAAATTACAAACTTTGGGTTACAAAGTCCGTTAAGTCATGCATACAAAATAAACAAATGGCTTTTAGACAGGGGTCAGTGTCTGGGCTGCAGGAAGCCACCAAAGAGTTGAAAAAGAAAACTAACGGCTAAACACGATTATGAAAGTAAGTTGGAAAATAAGATGGAAGCAAACAAACTAGGTTCAGCTTCAACAAGCATGAAAGTTGTTGCTGGTCAAGGAAGGGAAATACACAATACCAATATATTTTTAGGTTGTTTCTACTCTGATGTGGAAGTTCGTGTCTGTAGAAACCAAATCATGTCTAATTCTACCCATCTGTTCCGTGGGGTACCCTCTGTTCTGGGTCCACTCCTGTTTCTGCTGTACATACACCTTCTTGGACAGATTGATTATTTTCACAATGTCTCTTATCACTTATATGCAGATGCTCCTTTAAGGATTCTGAGCTCTATAAACTAACCCTAACTTCCTGCAGGTAAACTCTGGAAAGACTGAATGTCTGATCGTCGCCCCTGAGAGCATGGTTCCCTGATTAGTCTAAAACTTGGTCATTTATCCTCTGCTGTCAAGTCAAACTGAAGGAATTTGGGTGTTTTCGACCAATCAGTGTCTCTTGAAGGCCACTCAACAACGTTGGTCTGAAACAGTTTTTATCATTTAAGAAATATCTCCAAACTGAGAAGGTTGGTGTCCAAACATGAACCTGAAATGGTTCTCCATGCCTTTACCTCCTCCCGTCTAGATGACTGTAACACACTCTTCACATGTTTTAACTAAAAGCTTTTGACCGCCCTCAGTTGGACCAGAACTCTGCAGCGAGGCTCCTAACTGGAGCAAACAGAAGAGCACACATCACTCCTGTTCTGGTGTCTCTGCACTGGTTACCCGTTAACTTTAGAGTTCATTTAGAGTCCTGACTAGAACTTTCAGGGCTCTACATGCTCAAGCTCCTCCCTATATCACTGACCTGTTAAAGTCTAATGTCCAGTTTGCCCCGCTTATCAGAAACTGTGCTGATCCTGCTGCTGTGTATTTGTTTTTATTCACATTTATTAAAACCATGTTTTGATGTAAAAACTGCATTTAAAATTATGGAAATGCCATGTTTCTCCAAGTGTGTGTGTGTGTGTGTGTGTGTGTGTGTGTGTGTGTGTGTTCATCTCTAGTCTGTTTAGATACACAAAAATGATCACATTTATCAATCGAGGTGTTTTTAAAAAAACATCTTTATTTTGTTAAGTTTACTGGCCTGACTCTTCTGCTTTGGTTTGACTTCCTGCCAGAATTGACGCGGCTCACGATAAAAAATTGAGCGAAACTATCGCTGCACGGTCGAGCCTTCATGGCGCTTTGCAGCTGATGTGACTGAGAGCGTCGGTTAACGAGGGCGCCGATTAGAAGCGCTCGTCATTCCACATCGTTGTGCTTCCGCGTCTGGTGTTTTCCGGGCGTTATGCTCCAACCCGAGCCCTCAGGTCCACCCACCAGAACCTTCTAGAAGCTCCAAAGACCATATATAAACGTCCAGGTGATGGCTCCTTCCAGACTTTGGAATGATCTTCCTTTATCCTTGCGTAGCGTTGGCAGTCTGGACACTTTTATAAACAGCTGTTGTTTTACCTTGGTGAATTCTTCTGTTTGCATCAGGAGAATGAATCCCTCTGGGATTAATAAAGTATTTTTCAATTGAATCGAATGTGTCCTTTTACTTGTGCCACTGTCGCTTGATTCACTTTGTAAATCCTTAGTGAGTTCAGGCGTCCATCATTCTGTGTTCGTTCGTAATCATCTTCTTTTTTCTTATTGAACACCGAGCAGTGATTAGATGGTTTTTTACTTTCGGCTGACATGTTTGTGCCAGAACTTCTGCGTTCGTCAGAGCTGCCAGCTGTTCTTGGCGTGACCTCCGTATATGTGCAGGCAGCAAAGGACGATGTAGCCCTCGGCTGCCCGCGTCCTTCATGCTGATAACACAGTCCATGTGTGATCCACCGACGTTCCTGCGCAGATGGCGTACCTCCTCTACGCAGTAGCACCGTGAACAGAGACGCAAAAGCATAACTTTCATGGACTTAAAATAACCAGACAGAATGATGCACCCTGGATATAACATAACACCCATAACAAGGAAGATTATAACAGTGAAGGAAAATAACAACAAATACACACAAACCGTATATGACAGTTGGGAGAAGATGAGTACACCCATAAGACAAGATATCATCAGTTGTATATGAACTACCATGCTGTAACACGTACACGGGAGAAACGGGACGTCAACACACGAAAAACAACTTAAAACGAGTGTGAGTAAGAAACGAGTGGAAGGCACAAGAGCAGCAAAGCACAATAAAATCCTGCCGTAACGGACCCCTGCACAAGATGATCGAATGGACTGGGATAACACACGGATCATAAACACACAGCAACACAAATTCTAAAGATGGATCAAAGAAGCGACAGAGATGAGGAGACGTGGACCCAGGAAAATGAACAGGGAGGAAGAAATTCACCTGTAAGTCGCTTTGGACAGAAGCGTCTGCTAAATACATGAACACAAACGAAGAAGTTTACCTCCTGGACCACTCGTGTGATCAGTGGAGCAGGCGCGGGCAGCAGAGGGCGATGTCGTCCAAGTGCCGCCATCAACATCCAGGTGGTACTGACGAAGGTAGCAACAAACCCGTGTCACCAGAACTAAAGACAAAGAAACTTAGGAGATGCTCGACATGAAAGTTTCCCTCTGAGTTTCTGAGATCCAGCTGTTCCAGCTGACTTTTGGGCGACGTCCTGCTCATCCTCTTCCTCACTAGCTTCTTTTCATAATGCTGTTTCTGCCTTTTCTGAAGTTTTCACGCTTCCTTGTTTGTTCATTCTTATTTTTGATGTTAATTTTTTATTCTTTTTTATTGTGCTTGTTCAGTGCCTTGTGATTTTTTAAACATGCCATATATCAATCATCTTCCTTTGCATCCAGATGTTTCTTCCCTGCCATCTGGTTCCTCTCACGATGGCGTAGCAGAAAATCCCTTTTTCGATGTGAACCAACCTGCATCAGAGATCTCAGAGGGAGCGGAGCCAGAGACGCAGGACGATCACTCCGTGGAGATGGCAGCAGGACAAAACTCTTCCTTTAAACAGGTAGAATGTGCTGGTGGAGGTTCGTAGTCATCTACGTCACTGTAGTCCTAGTAGGTTCAAACGGAGGCAGCTGGACCTCTTACGCTTCCTGCAGTGGCGGGATGTAGGAGGCTACGATCCCTGAAGAGAGCAACTTTGAACAGATGTCCTTAAGCACCATGCATGACTTACTTCCCTCTACACATCATGCTTCTGAACCGAAAGCAAAAATGTAGGATAAACAAAAGCAGCACGAACACGGCTGGCATCTGAAAGCAGAAGGTTTTTATATAAAATGTTTGGTGCATGTGTGCATTCAGAGTGGGAAACGAACTGTTCTTGAGTCTTGAAAGAAAACGTGGCTTTTGACTTGTGGTTGAAAAAAATCAAACAAGCCGTCCCAGAAATATCAGAACCCTTTTCTACTGATCTGAGAGCTAAAACACCTGTCAGCAGGTGCAGATGCCTGAGAGTAGCTACACCCCCTCTGGTAAACGTTGGTACTGCATGTCATTTCTAAGCAATTTTCTTCTCTTCAAAGTCAAAATTAGATCCGGAGCCTTTAAGACAACGTCTGGGGCGTGAGCCCTAGCAGCTCGCTTCACCCCACTGCCACCCCATCTCTCAGGACTCCACAGAGGCCTGTGTACAATTCAAACCTTCCCTCTAGCATTATTTAAGTATTTTTGTATGTGAATAGTGTGTCTTTGTGTTTATATCTTGTCTCTTTGCTTCTGCAGGACGTTCTGAGGAAAAGACATGCTGCTGATTCAGGTCTTGCAAGTTCATTTTTGCATCCTTTTCCTTCAATAATGAAAAAAAGAAAAACTGAATATGGCGCCTTGTTTTCTGTAACAACCAGATAACTGACCAGGTCCAAAGTTTTAGGATATTCTGATTTACAACAAATTTATTTTCACAGGTTATCTGTCGGACCACTCAGAGGGTGTGTCAGTCCACAAGAGGAAGGCGGAGTCTCAGCAGGATTCTGTTTCAGCAATAACAAGTACAGGTGAAACTAGAAAAATTAGAAGATGGTGTAAACGTTTATTTATTTCAGTAAAAGTAAAAGGGGCCCAAACCAAGTACTGCGTATTGATGTAATTTAGACTTTTTCAAAGGTCTGACATTTCTCTATTTCAAGTTCTGGTTTCTTTATTTCATGTAATATTCTAATTGTCTGAGATGTTTAATGTGGAGTTTTCATAAGCTGTAAACCTGATTCATCACAAGTATTTGTGATGTCTGAGTCTGTCTGATATATTAGTTTCACCTTTAAGTTGAATTACTAACATAAATGAACTTTTGCACCATATGGTTAGCTCTTTGAATACTTGTCTCATATTGTTATCCTAGTCTTAGTCATGGTAGCAGCATCCCTGCAAAGGAAGCTAAAACACCTTGGTCTGGTCTGAGTCTTCAGCAGAGGCGGTTTTACCATTTGGCATAGGTCGGCAGCCGCCTGGGGCCCCCTTGTGTTGGGGTCCCCCTAGCCCTGACCGCCGGCACTCCTCTGTTAATGCAACAATATTCTTATTACCAACCTGTGGCCGCAGACGGGATCGAACATGCGCACTTCTCATTGGCCACTTATCTGGGGTTGGGTCGCGGGGGCAGTAGCCTAAGCAGGGAGGCCCGGACTTCCCTTTCCCCAGCAACTTGTACCAGCTTCACCAAGGAAATTCCAAGGCTTTTATAGACATTGTTGATCCCACAGTGGGAAGGTTCACTTACAGCAGCACAAACAGAGAAAAGAATGAAGTAAAATAATACTACGGTAAACACACAAAGGCATTAAGCTGTTATGTAATCTTCAGGCACTAAAAATAACGAATACAAAGGAAATGTGTTTCCAGAAATATACAGCATAAGGGACACAGACATACTATGTAAATCCAGTATTGCACGAGTACTGAACACAAACTGAGTCTTGCACTGATGTTACTGTGTACCAGGATAATACCAGTACCAGTTTTATATATATAACCTTATTTGATAAATATCAAAATAAATAACACAACTGTTTGTATTTTATCATCGTAGTGTTGTACAAAACTCTTCAACCGTTTCTAAATAATGCAAATATTAAAACCCAGCTCCGTGTACTCCTATTCTTCTTTTATGCCCTCTGGAATAACTGAGGGACACCTCTGGACAGTTTGTGTGATGGGTGGGTCCTTGTAGGTTTATAAACTGCAAATGAAACTGAAACAGAAGTCTTTGCTGTGAATTAAATTTACTGTGTATAGTCATTCCTTTTGCTGTTACTTTTCAAACTTTTGATTTTCCTTCTCGGAAGTTG
Organism: Nothobranchius furzeri; assembly: GCF_043380555.1. NCBI lineage: Eukaryota > Metazoa > Chordata > Actinopteri > Cyprinodontiformes > Nothobranchiidae > Nothobranchius > Nothobranchius furzeri. Next base: position 65,156,174 of record NC_091747.1, read on the forward strand.
GGATTTCCGAGCTCTGAGGAGAATGCACCATTAGCTGATGGCAATGTTAACTGTAGCTAAAGGATCAAGCTAACGGTATCCTAAACAAATTATTTACCTGCTGGAGCAGATTATGACGATGATAACTCACTTAGAACGTTGTTGATGTCATCACCTAGTCACCCATTGCATTTAGTGAAATGAACCCAAAGGTACGATGCGTTCTCTCTGTCATGCTGTTAGCCTCGCTTACAGTTCACCTCCAGCAACTGATGACATTATGCTCTTGCCCATGCAGTGCTGTCTATCTTGGTAAATCGCTGTCTCATACGTTCTCGTTAATGAAGGACTGGTACCAAAACAAGGCACCATTTCATCTCACGTGAGTCAGTCTTCAGTAGGTACCAGTGACCTGAGGGGGAGTGTTTCTCAGGAAGTCAGTCACCATTTCCGTTGTTTTACTGGTGTTAAAGCAAAGGTCATAATGTGCACAGCAGTCCACAAAGTCAATGCTGACTGACCTGTACTCCAGGTCCATCCCCACAGACACACAGCCGACAATGGCTGAGCCATCAGAGAACTTCTGAAGGTGACAGCTTCTGGTGTTGTAGGTGAAGTCTTAGATGGTGATAGGAAAAGGTAGGAGCGCCGTACCCTGTGGAGCTCCAGTACTGCGTACAACCACCTGCCCTGATGAGAAGCCTGCAGACATGTTAACTTCAGCTCCTACTTTTTTCCTCTAATTTCTTCGTAAAACCTCTTTTTTCCTGTCACCAATCTCTGGATTGTCTGATTTTGATGGACCTTTCTTTATTTTTTGCAGTCTTGGACCTTTCTTTGGGATACAGATTATTTCTGATCCAACAGAGGTCACTCTTTTGGTGACATCTGACATAAGCTTGGTTTATGCTTCACGTGTTCACAAGGTCTGCACGGCTCCGCGGGGCAAAATTACATGATTTTAGCAACCTCGCCCCTCCGCACGGCCCAAAGTTTCCGCACCACACACCTAGGAAATTTTCCAACCATGTGGATGGTCCTGCACGAAAAAACATGGTGCACTGGCAAGCGCTCATGGTGGCGGAGGTTCGTAATTACAGATATCTCTATGATTCGATCCATAAAGATCACTGTGATACAAATATTGTTAACAATTGCTGTCACAGTCCAAAAAGACAAGAACACAGTGAAAGTGATTTCTATTTCTACTATGGTGTGGTTGTATGCATGCTGCCCCCTACAGTCTTGGAGAATATTGGCTCACAGTGGAGACAAGCTGCAGAGGTAGGAAAGAATCATAAACTCTGCAAATTCTGATGCACGTTTCATCTGCGTGTCTCATGTCCACGTGGGATGTACCTGTGTCGAGCATAAACCAAGCTATACAAGGCCTGTCCTACGCTCCACCAACCCTGGCCTAAACTGAAAGCTAATCTCCTACCATCTTTATGCAGATGACATCCAGCTGTACATCTCCTTTAAGCCCCATGAGATGTCTAAGCTGCAGCTGTTACACACCTGCTTAGACTCTATCAAAACCTGGATGGTGGGAGCTTTCTTCAGCTGAATGAAGATAAGACTGAGATCCTCATCTGTGCCCCAGACAAGCTGGTTCCCAAAGTCAGACTCTCTTGGTCAGCTTGCTTCTCACACCAAACCTTCTGTCAGGAATCTTGGCATGACCTTTGACCCAGCTCTCACCCTGGATTCTCATGTCAGTTCTCTTGTTGGCTTTTCCTTCTTCCATCTCAGGAACGTTGCTAAGCTGAGTCCCATTCTGTCCCGCTCTGAACTTGAGACAGTTAATAGCAGACTGTATACCTGAAGTAGTTAAAGGAGAAGTGAAATGTTACCAAGAGCCAAACAGAAGAGATGAACATAAAAAGGCTAAAACCACCAGGTGCCCGATTCAGGAAAAAAAAAGAAAAAAGAGGAGAAAGATAAAGGTATGTACGCTCTCATGATGCATGTTTTCAGTTATTTGAACCAGTTAACTGGGATTTTAACGGTTAAATTCGGTCAACTACTGGCTAACAGAGCTAATAGGGCTGAAATATTGAAACGAATATTCAAATGGTTCGAAAACATTCCTTGAATCGTTTTTTACAGATTCAAACTAGGATTTGCCCGGGGAGTAATTCCATGAAGAACCGCCACTGGGCCATAGAGAAAGGAAAACAACAAGTCAAAGAAAATCAATAAAACAGAGAGACCAAAAGAAAGAAAGCAAAAACAAAGACCAGACTACACGCACACGGACACCATCACAATTCCAGATATCCGGGAGTCACAGAACGTATACAAAGGACCGTGATAAACAACAAATCAGCAGAACTGTCAAACCTCACATGAAACTCAGATAGCTTCTAGTACACCCCAAGAACAAAATAGAACCAGACAAGAAATATAATGTAATCTATGAAATACCACGCATGTCGTGCAATAAAACATACATAGGGGAAACCGGGAGAACATATGACATAAGAAGAGCAGAGCACCAGAAGGAATACGAGAAGGAATCAACAGAGACTCACAAGGTCAACAAAGAAAAAAGCAGAGGAGCAAACCCTCAAGTCAGCCATCTCAGATCACTGCAAACGAAATAACCACATCATGGACTGGGATCAAGGGAAAATTATCAACACGGAGAACAACCGGTTCAAATGTTGGGTCAGGGAGGCAATAGGAATAAGGAAACGGGAACATTGGAACATGAACAGAGATGAGGGGGCCTATCAGCTGTCTCTCATTTGGGATTCCCTTCTCCAAAGACCGGCCAGCGGAGGTGGGCGCGACCAGCCCGGATCTGACAGATCCGGGCTGGTCGCGCCCACCAGAAGAACAGCTGATAGATGCGTCACACAAACACCTGTGACATTTCTGAAGACCACAGATGACGGTCGAAACAAGTGAAGGTAACTAGAAACACCTTCATGTGCGAAGCTGAAAGAACTTTGTTTAATATTTAAAAAGAGGACATAATGAACATTGTTAAGAAGTTCTGTGGTATGTGTGCTCCTGGGTTCTTACGTGCAGCATCTCCTGGTTTTGTTTCATCACTGGAAGACTTGTTGGATTGTGGACCTACTTAAAATATTCCTGCCATCGCTTGTTTAAATTCTCAGTTGACATCAGCAGCTTCCAACTCTCACTGTAAACGGCGTGAGTTCGTTAATGCCTGTGAGATGCCGAATAGTTTGTCCGAACTATTTTGGCGATGATCAGTAATTGTTCTCTATGGCATTGCTAAACTGATTCTAGGCTCCAGATTTTGCTTCAGCAACTGCCATTGCTGGACAGCACTTGGCCCTCTGGTACCCGTCTGCTATTGCTGGTGACCCACAGACATGCCATGTGCTGCTGGCGTCCTCTTTCAGCCTGATGGCTCCCCTAAATGTCCTCCAGCAGGTCCAGGGGTTAGCTCTGTTTTTGAGCCCGGAACAACATCAGGCATTATTTCACTCTAACTCTTTCATCGGATAGGCAGTAGTTAAAGGAGAAGTGAAATGTTTGTGTGTCATTAATTTCTTACTGTTTACTTAATAGCAGACTGTTTACCTGAAGAGGCAGAGCCTGTTCCAGCAAAGAGTCATGATGGTCATGGGGTGTGGACCAGTTACCAAGAGCAGCTGATGTCTGATCGAGGAGCAGAGCCGGAGTCGCTTCTGTCCGATGACATCACAGCAACCTTCAAGTCCTTTAAGGCTCAGTTGGAGAACCACTTCACGGTCTGTAGCCATGTAGTAAAGAACATTATTGATTCTCAACTGATAAGCTCAGTAAAATGGTAAAAATAGAAAATTTTCAGGGCTGCTGGCAGAAAGTTGAAACCGAAGTTCTTCTGTCCTTAAAAGAAAGTCAGCAGCAAGTCTCCTCTCTGCTCACAGCTGTCCATCAGCAAAGGTATCGCCCACTTTTCTGCCCGTTAACACCAGTGGCGGCTCCAGAATGTTTTCCTGCAGGTGCTATGAAGGAGCTAGTCCTTTTATTGAGGGTGCTATGAAGGAAGTAGTCATGCGTACCTATTGTTCTCTAAAACACCTTCAACACTAGCAGATACACATGCGCGCACAACACCTCACCTGAAACAATCATTAATGTACATCATAAACATGAACAATCGCTGACTTCTCCATGAAATCATAAACACATACAGCCACACAGAAAACCATCTATAGTGTTGCAAGGTTAGCTAACGTTAGCGTTAGCATTTCCAGCGGCAGAACCCTGGACTGCTGCGGCGGTTGAGGGTTGACTCTCTTCATCCAGATCCGTAGGTGTCTGTGGGTCTGAGATCACTTCCAAACATTCATTCGTTTCTGACTGAACCCGTGGAAATGTGGGCAACAAAACCCGATCCATCTTACCGCTAGCTCTACCTTTCACTCGTTCACAAGTGGAACATGAGGTCAAAGGTTAACATCAATTTCCTGTTTTGGTTTAAGTTTTTACTATCTAGATGATAATTTACTGATTAGTTTTGTTTTGTATGTTAAATATTATCACATCCACACGTTACATTAAAATTAAATTGTAAAAAAAAAATCTAATATTTACTTGGGGGTGCCATGACTAATCCTGGGGTAGCTATAGCGCCCCCTGGCGCCGCCACTGATTAACACAGATGTTTGCCTTCCAACCCTGTGCTTTGGTTTGAGTGCAGGTTGTTGTTGCTGCAGCAGCTGGAAAGCAACATCACTGAGAAGCTGAAACAGCTGGAAGAAAGCTCAACAAACCTGAGCTCCATCAACAGTCAGATTCTGGTAAATACTAAACTACTCCTACGTATATTACATATACACTCAAGTATATACTACTTCAAGTGATACTACGTCTATACATTAGTGATAGTGCAGCTACACAAAATTAACAGCGTGCTGTTACATTATTAAACCATTATCAAGTTTATCTGATGTAGTGTGATGATGATTGATCCTACATATTAATTATGACCAATAAGATGTGATGATTCCATATAAATATGAAATATCAACCTGATTGATCTTTTAATGTTTAATCAGAAGATTCTAGGGTTCTTTGCTTCTTCAGGGACCATAAACACACTTCGTATTAATTCAGACAGAGTCAGTATGTAGTTTATAAAATGAATTTAATTGTTTTCCCTAAACTAATAATTTATACATGACAAGATATGAATAATGAGATGTGATGTAATGGATATGAGGTGATGTAATGTGATGTGTGAAATGTTGTAATGGAAGCTAGATGTTGTAGCAACCTTTCTTTGTATCGGAGAGAGTTTGTGAAGTCTGGGTTGTAAAAGAATTTGCTGTTTGATGAGCTGAGGATTGTTTATAAAAGTCATCCGACGCAATCTGTTGAGTCTACAATACCCTTTGTGTGGAGACCCCAGCAGATCCAGACTGTCAGAAGTCTGGGTGGACATCGAAACCCGTCTAGTCGTGAGATATCTCCAGGTCACAACAGGAAGCTGGAATGCTCGTTTGTGTCCAAGGCTGTTGTTTGGCTCTTACAAGAGCCGTCAGTCTGATATCAGTCGCAGTGTTGCAGAGAGGCTTTGGCTGGAGGTCAAGGAGATGGTTTCACAAAGGCCTTTTCCCAGATTTAGCCGAATCAGGAGTCAGCTAGAAACTGAGTAGATCGGGAAGTAATTCTTGTTTCATTAAACTCATTGTTTATAAATGTTGGCAGATCAGGATTTGAGGGTTTTACCAAACATTCAACAAGAGTCTGATTCTAGACCTGCAGAAAGAGAAAAGCAAACAAAGAAAGGGACACAATAATACAACATGAGCAAATATCGCTGTGTCAACCTAATGGAGAGAGAGAGAGAGAGAGAGAGAGAGAGAGAGAGAGAGAGAGAGAGAGAGAGAGAGAGAGAGAGAGAGAGAGAGAGAGAGAGAGAGAGAGAGAGAGAGAGAGAGAGAGAGAGAGAGAGAGAGAGAGAGAGAGAGAGAGAGAGAGAGAGAGAGAGAGAGAGAGAGAGAGAGAGAGAGAGAGAGAGAGAGAGAGAGAGAGAGAGAGAGAGAGAGAGAGAGAGAGAGAGAGAGAGAGAGAGAGAGAGAGAGAGAGAGAGAGAGAGAGAGAGAGAGAGAGAGAGAGAGAGAGAGAGAGAGAGAGAGAGAGAGAGAGAGAGAGAGAGAGAGAGAGAGAGAGAGAGAGAGAGAGAGAGTGAGTGTATTGTAAGCCAGCTTTTATCAAGCGCCCCCTGTCCTGCATGTTTTCAGTGTCTCTGCCCACCTGATTTATATATTCACATTGGCTTGTCTGGATGACATCAAGTGCTGCAGAAACCTGGTAATCACTCATTCCTTTAGATTCGGGAAACACCTGAAACCTGTAGGACTCGGTTTAGCGAGGCCAGGCGCCTTGCTTATGAGGACACGGTCCTTCCTTGGTCAGAGAAAACGGTTAAATGGAACAGACTTGCATCACGTGACAGTGGCTTTCACGGCAGTCACGCAACACAGTGACACGGGAGATAACGGTTTATTTGGTACGTAAAAGTTTCAATATAAATATATAATGAGCTTTTTACTTTTAAATTGTGTATGTATTTGTTAAATATGTAAGCGAGTTACTACCCGCTAGCCACTACAGCTGCAACTAACCAACCATAGCTAACTGCTTTGGATATAAAAAACATTTCAGATATCAGCTCAATAGTTACTATTAGCTGACCTACATTTAAATGTGAAAATTGCCCCGAAGTAGCTGCCGGCTTCTGATCCGCCGTCCTTTTGAAAATACCACGGTGTATTCTGGGAAAGTTTTGACCAAGGCTAGGTAACAAGACACCTCCAGTGTGTCCTTGCTCAGCTAGCTAAACGGCTAACAAAAGGAGAACGGACATGAAAATTGGAAAAGGCTTTGGTGGTTCCTGATGACGTATCTCCTAAGCAACCGGGACGGGACCAAGACATCAAGGCGAGGATCCTTGACATTGAGAAACACCCTGTGTTTAGCTGGATCAAGTCAGAGTGGAGAAGCACAGGCCTAGTTTTTGTGAAAGCCTACAGGCTGATGTTCCTTGTACAAAAGAAATTTGACACATATCATTTTCTGTAGATCAGAGATGTTTCCTAGGCTTTGTGTCCCTACTAGTGAGTTAGAATGAGCCATTTCCTGTGGAGGCTAAGGTTCTTTGGAGTTGATTCCTAACTGCTAAAATCCCTTTCTCACTCCGTTGTTGGCTCTATTAGCCACTCTTCTGTGGTCTGTTGGGGTGCAGGCAGCTCTGATAAAGCGAGACTGAACACTGTCTGTGTCCCTTACATAGTTCTGGAACCCAAGTTCTTAATTTGTAGCTGTGGTTTTTAGCAGCCAACAGTTAAAATAATGGCTTGCTGCCTATGTTTAAGCTTGTCTTGGGGCAGAGGTCGTCTAGTTCTCCACTCGATGTGTTGTCACCTCGTCTTTGGAAGCAGGCCTTCCCGTGTTTTGGCTTGTCTCTGGGTCGATCATTAACGGCAGCCTGAGCCCTGGAGTGGTTCCAACTGCACTGAAAGCTGCAGTTAGCAGACCAATCCTGAAGAAATATGGATCTGATGTCTCTGTGCTTGACAACTAAAGGCCAGTCTCTAACCTCCATTTCACTTTGAAACTTCCGGAGAAGGTTGTGTATCAGCAGCTTGTGTCTCACTTATCTGACTCTGATTTGTTAGAAGTTTTTCAGTCAGGATTTAGGTCTGGCTATAGCACGGTCAGCTCTCCTGAGGGTCTTTAATGATATTTATTTATCCTTGGATCAGGGCGCGTCTGTGGTGCTTTTATAATCAGACTGACTGCAGCTTTTGATGTGGTTAACCATGTTATTCTGCTCAGTCATCTAGAAGGGTGGATTGGTATCACCGGGTCTGCACTGGATTGATTTATTTCATATCTCCATGGAAGGAGGTTCTGTGTTACACTGGAGGGATGCTATGTCCTCCTGAAAGGATCTTTGCTGGGGGTTCCCACAGGGCTCGACTCTTGGTCCTCTTTTATTTGCTTCCTCTGGGGTCAATCATCCGCAGACATGGCCTTGAGTTCCATTTGTACGCGGACCGTTAGACTAAAGCCGGGCGTACACGGTGCGACTTTTTCACTTTTTTAAGCCGATTTTCCACTCATGCGAGAATTCACGAAATCGGGGCGAGTTTTGCGCCGAGCGTCGTGTAGTGTACAGGGGGTTACGAGAGGCGATCAACACCACGTGACCAGCTGCCGATCAGCAATCGTGAGCTCGCACGGACTTCTGGCGTGTTTGATATTTTGCTCGTCCCTCGTGAGGGTGTCGCACTGTTGAAGTGGCGCTGCGAGCAGCTGCGACCCAAAAAGTACCAGAACCGCTCACGGCGCATGCGCAATCCTGCATCAACACCGCTCGCTCGCTACTTCCCTAATAACACACGCTGTTCGTTTTTGTTTCTACACGTTTTTTACACACAAAGATTGTCAAGAAAGCGTGTTTGTCGTGTTCATGTCAAATTAAACTGATCACTAAACACAGATTTACTTTCTTTATTTCGTTTCCTCATCCAACCCCCATAAATCCCTGTGTGTCCTCCTGCAGCACTCCCGAAGGACAACAGGCAAGACAAGACACAAAAGTCTGGCCTGTTGTGTAAAAACTGCTATTTTTAGCACATTTTAGGGCCGACGTGTTGCTACCAGACGTACAGTGTGAGCAGTCAGGTCGCATCCGAGAACTGGGTCGTGCAGTGTGAGCACATGACTCGTGAGATCTGCCCTGCGAGGAAGTCGTACAGTTTGAGCTGAAGCTGAGTGCTACGAGTGAAAAAGTCGCACAGTGTCCGCCCAGGTTTACTCTCCATTGCTTCAGGGGAATGAATGATCTTTGTCTCACGTTCCTTTTGTTCAACGAGGTTAAGTCTTGGCTAGCGGCCAACTACCTGCATGGTAACGAGGGCAAAACAGAGGTCGTTATTTTTCATCCAAGCAGTGGGTTGGTGGCAGGTCCAGATGTTGGTCTGGGCCTTCTGTCTCCCTTTCTGAAGCTAGTTGTCACCGACTTGGGGGTGAGAATTGCATCTGGACTTAAGTTTGATGCTGACATTAACTTGGTGATACGGTCCCATTTTTTACATCTACACTTTCCATAATCAAGCCTATGCTGCTGAATGCCCACCTGGAACAGGTAGTCCATGCATTTGTAATCTCAATACAAGACTATTGTAACTCTCTTTATGCTGGACTGGGCCAGTCATCACTGCATCGACTGCAGACCGGTTTCTGACTGGGTCTAGCAGACAGGATCACTTCAGTCCAGTGCTGGCCTTCCTGCACTGGCTTCCCGTCTGTTTTCAGGCACGATTAAATTTTTTGTTTATTATAAATTCCTTTCAGGGAGGTGCCCCCCTCTATTTAACTGTGCTCCTGAATAGACATGTCCCACCATGCTCTTTGTGCTTCTCTGATCCTGGCCTGCTCGCTGTCCCTCGTGCTAGGTTTGGACTCATGGGGACCGTGCTTTCTCAGTTTCAGCTCCTGACTCTGGAACCAGCTGCCACTCTCAATTAGGTTGTCTCCATTCATGCCGGATTTTAAGAGTCGTCTTAAAACTCTTTTTTGTTTTCGTTTGGCGTTCCCCGATTGGCCTTCAGTTGTGTTGCCTTTTCTACGTTTTTTTATTCCTGTTTTTGTTTGTTGTGTTTTTTCATGGTTTTGCTGGGCTGGGTCAATCATTCTTAAAGTGACAATGTGTAGTTTTTACCACTGTAAATATCTATTCAAATGTTGTTGTAAATGTATTAAAAGATGCCCAGTAGTTGAAAAATATTGGTGGTTTCATAACATATAACCATGATGATTGGGTCTAAAATACATGGAAGCAGGTTGAAGTCTCTGGGCGACGCCATGTTGGATGTCATGTTTCCATCTACGGAAGCCCATGAGGACAGAATATATTTACTGATTTGTAACAAATGATTACTCAAGTTTCAGCATTAATAAACGTCCTTTTACACGTTTACCTCTTCACTCGTCGCCAGTGATGAGAGGGAATCTGATGATGCTGTTATTTTACTGGAAGTTACACTCCCAAGGAATTTTGACCCTAATGGCCATCCGTTGGTAAGGTCTTACTTGAACACAAAACTAATCGCCTGGGGAAACTACACACTGTCACTTTAATCCACGTTTAACTTATTTTATCGTGTTTTTATATTATTTGTATTCATTGTACTGCGTTCTAGTTGTTTGTGGGCTGTGTTCAGCACCTTGGGCTCCCATAGATGGTGGTGGAAGACGCTTCATAAATAAAGCCTTGATTTATATGTGGATATACACGTACCGTTATTGTTTCTTTGAATTATTGTCTTAAGTGTTTGTGCGGCTGTAACAGGTGTAGTTCCTCGCTGTGGGATCAATAAAGCCTATTCTATTCTATTCTATTCTATTCTATTCTATTTGGCAGTTTAATTGTGGAGTATTTTCATTCAGGTTTGACTCTTAGATCTAGTGAAAGACTCCGTATGTCCTCATTTGTCTTGCAGAGCTTTTTCCAGTCAGAGATGTCACAAATCCGTTCTTTCTGCGAGGAACACATGGAGAAGTCAGTGTGGTTGGATCATCGAACTCGTCATGACGTGGTTAAATTCTGCTTTAGACCTGGTTACCATGTGTTCAGACTTTACTAACATTTCCTTCTGATGTGTCCTCAGGTTGAAGACTTTGACAGCTGGACAGTAGCTGAAGAACTATTTACTTTGAGTTTAGTTTTAATTTGAACAAAACATTCTGCTTTAAATAATCAGTAACACGATTTATTAAAAATACATGCAAATGTTGTTGGTTTAGGTTCTTTTGTTTCATTTCTCTGTGTTAAACACATTAAAGGTGTGTGACAGACAGTGGTGTTGTCTTAATGTCAGCTGCAGTGACAGTTGGTTACCATGGTGACGGCAACACAACTTGCACTAACATACGAACCCCAGCAGGTGGAGGCAAACCCACTGATGCATGTGCTCTTGTGTTTATCCCACATGGAGGAGGGGGTTGACCTCACCTGTGTGGTGGGGTCTGACCCATTTCACCTGATCTGGATCCATGAATCTAAAGTGGTTCCATTCTGTGTCCGCTGATTGGCTGCTGGTCCCGGTTCAGACTCTAACTGATGGATGTTTGTGACAATGGCTGCTGGTTGTTAGGCAGCTAAAGGAAAACACAGATCCCCCAGAGGAGCTGCAGATGGAGGAAGACGACTAATGAGGTACCGTTAGGGATTGGGGGAGGTTGGAGCTGCATTGTGCAGCTGAAGAAGCAGACAACCAGCAGGAGCTTCTGTTTCGTCTCCTGAAGCAGAAACTTAAACAGGAATGCTGACTGAGCGTTTGTGATTCTTCTGTTTTGGACTTTGATGGACATCAGGAAGAAGGACTGACCTGGACCTGCAGAAACGATACAGGTGTGTGATCACCAGCAGGTAAGTAACCGGCAGATGTGTACAACTGTCAGAGCATCCCTGGCTGCCCTCCGACGCTCGTTCTCTTGCTTTGGCCCAACTTTAGTTCCGATGAGTTTGTGGGAGGGTTCTGAATAGTTTTGTTTACTGGTTTCAGTGGTTCCAGTTGAGATGGGCTGTCTGGGAGGAAAGACGGATGAAGAACGACTGGATGAAAAAGCAAAAAGAGAAGCCAACAAAAAGATTGAGAAGCAACTGCAGAAAGAAAGACAGGCGTATAAAGCTACACACAGACTGCTGCTGCTGGGTGAGACGCATGTCTGTTGACCCGTCTCCCTGCTCCTTCACCTTCTCCCTGACTTTACCCGCCAATCCTCTCTTCTGCAGGTGCAGGAGAATCTGGTAAAAGTACCATCGTGAAGCAGATGCGGATTCTTCACGTTGACGGCTTCAATGCTGAGTAAGTCTGACTCGGTCATGAACGAGTCCAGCTTCCTCCACCAGGAGGGTGGACAGAGGTGGGAGAAGACTCCTGGAACCTTCACCTCACACACATTCCTGTTAGAAGTCTACAAAACTAGAAGAGATGAGTTCAGTCGTCTGATCAAGCTTGTGTCGACTAAGTCTAGTTTCTGTTTAGTGATCCTTAGTTACGGCATGTGGATGAACTGATGGTAACAGCTGCAGCTAGACTTAACCAGAAGAAGAAAGCAGGAACCAGTAGAACCAGTAGGCTCATTCTAACACTTAATGGTCCGGCCTCATCTGATCTCCAGGACCTGAACAAACCAGATGCTTTTAGCAGTTGTAGAACAGGACCTTGTTGCTCCTGTCTTACGGGATCGTCTACCAACAAGTCTGTGGTGCTCCAGTAAACTGCAGCCTGGCATCATTTATCAGGACTTCAGCTGTCTTTTGGGACGACGTCATCCTTTCTTTCTCTATACTCCAGGTTATTATTATTATTTGTTATTGTTCATTCAATGGGAATAAATACAAACATCAGGCTGGGGGGGGGGGGGGGGTCTAAAAGGCACCTTCCAGCCTGCTACAGCCTTCTCTCTCTCTCTCTCTCTCTCTCTCTCTCTCTCTCTCTCTCTCTCTCTCTCTCTCTCTCTCTCTCTCTCTCTCTCTCTCTCTCGCTCTCTCTCTCTGTCTCGCTCTCGCTCTCGCTCTCTCTCTCTCTCTCTCTCTCTCTCTCTCGCTCTCTCTCTCTGTCTCGCTCTCGCTCTCGCTCTCTCTCTCTCTCTCTCTCTCTCTCTCTCTCTCTCTCTCTCTCTCTCTCTCTCTCGCTCTCTCTCTCTGTCTCGCTCTCGCTCTCGCTCTCTCTCTCTCTCTCTCTCTCTCTCTCTCTCTCTCGCTCTCTCTCTCTCTCTCTCTCTCTCTCTCTCTCTCTGATTCTGATTCTCTGTCCCCTTTAGTTACTCATCTGTCGTTTCCACACACAAACAACAGTTTGTTGTTGCATTTTCCATTTTGACCTCACTTCTGTCATTAGAAAGAAAGGGATATTTTGGAAGCACCTCTCAAGATAAAAATCACGAGGCGCTTAACATAAACATAAACAAAAACAATTTAAGTGCCAGAAAGGACGCGGGGGTGGGGGGTTGAGATGGTTTATCTCCAGCAGCTCTCCGCCTCCTAAAATATGTGAATGAATGAATGAATGAATGAATGAATAAACACTCTGGATGTTTTTGCCTATGTAGTAAATGATTTGGGGGTTCCAGCATGATGAACTACTTTTGAAGGTATTTTAACTCTTTATTTCCAGAGAGAAGCAACAGAAGATCCAAGACATAAGGAAGAATGTAAAAGATGCAATTGTGGTGAGTCACATGACGCACACGAATCACTGTGATTGGTCAAAAGCTTGACTTCAGGGAGATGATACTGAACTAGAGGTAGGCAGTACTGACTCCCCGAGTGCCCCTATCCAGCAGGTTTTAGTTGTAATCAGCAGGTGACCTGCTGAACAGGTGATTCAACCACTGAATCAGGAGTGTTGCAACTAAGTCATGTTGGACAGCGGTACTCAAGGACCTGGGTTGTCTACCCTGCACTAAACATTTGATTCAAGGATCAATGAGATTTTCTGTGTGTGTTAGACCATCGTTTCAGCCATGAGCTCGTTGACTCCGCCCATTCCTCTTGGTAACCCTGGTAACCAGTTCAGAGTGGAGTACATCAGAAGCATTTCACCTTTGTCGGACTTCGAATACACAGAGGTAACGTCTGATTATGTCACTCAGGTGTGTCTGCAGCTGAACATGTATCCCGGTGAAAAGTCGGGTTGGACGTATTCCTCATCCAAAACAAACTTGGACATGAATCTCATTCTTGTTTTTATGTCAAACTCGGTTTTTCTTAAAAAACTAAAAAGAAAGAACCTAATTGGATGGATTTTTAAACATATTAACAGAAAACAACACACAGGTGTGTCTCAGGTAGAGCACCTGACCTGGATCTGGATCTTCAGATCAGCACCAACAGATGGAGATCAAACAGAATGCATCTGCAGCTTTGTTGTCTGTAGAAGAGAGACCCAGGAGAATTTACCCCCCCCCCCCACACACACACACACACACACACTGCTCTATTAAAGCAGCACCTAGAGACCTGCTTGTTTGTTGTAATGATGGTAATGACATGATGTAACAAGTTCAACTGAGACACACACACCTGAAATTCACCTGAGGCTTCATTAATTAAACAGACCCTTCTCCAATCCGACAGCTAATTGGTCACATGCTGTCTCTGCTGTCCACTCAGGTGAAGTCACCTGAGAAAGACATCATGGGTTGTTAAATGGTTGTTTTTAGTGTCTGTAAGGCCCTGTCCACACGTAGCCGGGGATCTGCCAAAACGTAGATATTTTCTACGTTTTGGCCTGTCATCCACACGAAAACGGAGTTTTTTCACACAAACGGATCTTTTTAAAAACTCCGGCAAAGTGAAGATCTGCGTTTTCTCCGTTTTGGGTGTCTGCGTGTGGACGGACAAAACCGGAGTTTTAAGGTCCGCAACGTCACTTTCTGCCACAAAAAATGCTGACATCACGTGTGCGACCTGTGTTTACACTAGCCGGCAGCATGGATGCCCTCAGAGCTGCGCTCGCTTTATCAATCGTCCAAGTGCTTTCTGCTTGTTTGTTGTTGCAAGAGGAATTACTGCTCCTTGCGGAAGACCACAGACAAAGGACGAGGTTAAGAACGGGGGAAGTACTGCCCCCTACAGGTCTGGCATGTCCTTAACAACGTATTTATCCGGGTACGTGTGGACAGTTTTTTTAAAACGAGGTGGTGTGGATGCAAGTTTTTGGAGGGGCGGATATTCGTTTTTAAAAAAAACCGGCTACGTGTGGACTAGGCCTAAGAGGAAAGGAGATGTTCAGTCAGGGCCAGAAAGATTTGAAAAGTATGCCTAAAGGTTTGATCCTGTCAGATAGAACCTGCATCTCAGGCTGAAACCTGGTCCAGAATAAGAGAATCTAGGTGAGGGGAAGGTTAAATAGCAAGTACAATCTTCATTACTTTGGACAGTTTTGAGATTGGGCGAAAGTTAGACATGATGGCACTGTCTAGGCCTGGTTCATTTAACAACAGCTGGACTACAAAGAGACTGTTAAATGCTTGTAAAAAACAAGAATATTCTCTGTAAACAGTATATAGCAAATAGAACGATAGAGGAAGAACAAAGGTACAAGAAATATAAAAATAAATTGACTACTGTAATGAGGGTATGGAGGAAGAAATATTATACAAAATTATTAAATGAAAATAAAACCAATAATAAAGGCATATGGAAATTATTGAATGACATTAAGAAAAATAAGGCTAGTCATAATTATGCAGAATGTTTTATTGATGAAATTAGAGTTACAAAAAACAACAGTCAAGTGGTGGAAGGGTTCAATGAGTTCTTTGTGAATATTGGACAAAGGCTGGCACAAGAAATGGAAGAGAACCAGCCTAAAGATAGCAAAGCTATGGAAAACAATGTAGTAAAGAACTCCCACTCAATGTTCCTTTGGGCCGTTAATACAAAAGAGATGATAGGTACAGTAAATATGTTTAAAAGTAAGACATCTACTGATTGGAATGAATAGATATGCTAATAGTCAAGAAAGTTATTAATAGTGTAATGAAAGTAGCCGTGGGCAGCACGGGCAGAATATCTTGCCCAGCGGAAAAGGTGGTTTAAGTGTCTTGCCCAAGGAGACAACAGCAGAATTCTCTGTCCGAAGCTGGGATCAAACCTGCAACCTTCCGATTACTGGACAACCCGCTCAACCTCCAGAGCTGCTGCGGTCCCTACTAATGCTTAAATCGCTTGTAACTGAACCAACTGGTCCCATGTCCATTGCCACCAGCATGTTATTGGGTTAATGATGCTCTCTAGTATAACGGCTTTGGAATCCTCAGACTCAGAAAGTGCAGGTCGTTGATCATTTTATAAAACATGGTCCAGTATCATCTGGTTCAGTCTAGTTTGTTAAAGGACAACCAGGTGCAGTGGTCCAGGTGTCTCAGCACCTTCTTTCTTTCTCCAGGATTTCTTCCAGCATGTTCATAGCCTCTGGGAGGACGAAGGTGTGAAGGCCTGTTTTGAACGCTCCAATGAATATCAGCTGATTGACTGTGCTCAGTAGTAAGACACACACACACACATACACACACGAAACAACACGCTACTAAGACGGCATGTTAGATGACCTTAGAGAACACATCCACATCTCTGGTTAAGAGTAAGTTTGTATGTTGGACCACGTGGACCTTGTTGCACATCAAATAGTTTAAGCACTCCACAGAATTGTTCTGCAGGTTTGCCATCATCAACGTGAAAGTCATCAGCTTTAGGAAAGTGTTTGAAGTCTGTTGTGTAAACAGAGAGGAGCTTAGTGAAGCTTTCTAGAAAATGTATGACTATGGAAGCATGTGTTTTACTAACACAACGATCTGGGGTGTACCTTCCAACTCCAAACAAAGATCCTTTAACGTTTTGTAAATGGTCACAATTAAATAACTGTTGTAACGATTAAATTTACATATTATTTAATGAACCATAAAATGTGAGATTCCATAGGAACTATGAAATCAATCTTATGGACCTTTGGATAATTTAAACCAGAAGATTGGAACTTTTTATTGCAGGGATTATGTAACAACTTCGTATTCACTCCGAGACAACAGAAGAGAGTCAAGTTTTAAAAGTTTAAACATTTATTACTTAACAAATTAAAACTAGACTGACTTTAAACTAAATGTATGGTGTCACTAAGGGGAAGTGAGGCGCAGAATGGTGTAGTGTGGAATGTTGTTCAGAACCAGCAAATCCAAAGAAACGATTAGTTCTGGTGGGAGTGAAGATGATGTTTCTCGCTAGGCTTGGTTGGGAGATTTATAACACACATTGAGACGCCATTCTGTCGGTCTACGTACCCTTTGTGGAAGTCCCCGTTAGATCAGGAATGTCGACGTCCAGCTTGACCGTCTCTGGAACCGAAGCCAGTAGGAAAAGCAGCGATTGCCGACCAGACCAGTCTTGAGATACTTCCGGGTCATGACAGTTTTGTTGGTATCTAGCGAGACACAAAACGGGGTCGTGATGGTTCAGCTTTTATTCTGAAAGGAACCGTTGCAGCAGGTGGAACAGCAACAGATTTTATCCAGCTTGCCGTTGGTTCTTTTGGCTGAAGAGGAAAGTTACGGATTGGCCACTCCGACAACTTCTCTACAAAGCTTTGAACTGGAGTTTAAGATGATGTGGGCATAGTTTTATAATTTGGATAATTTGATTTACGATCAAATCAAAAAAGGACAGCTTTACCAAGCACCACCAAAACCACGCCTACAACATACCAACAACATATAGTGTTCCATAAAAATATGACTCATTAATATTATTGAACCTTTAATATTTGATTGACACTGGAAATCAGTAATTTGGGTAGCCAGGGAACCAACACTTACCAATAATTTGACACAGAAGCAAAAATATGGTTTCTAAAATAATGTATTACTATATTTCTACGACTTATTAAACAGAATAACGAGATAAATGATTATTCAAGGTAATATCAACTGAGACAATAACGAAACACGATCTAAGATGTTAATAAGAATCTATTTAGGTTTCTTAGGAAAGGATGTGAAATATGGGATTGCAAAAAAATAATCTTGCTTAATTTAGTGATGTTTGATTAGTTTTCAAATCAATATTAACCCATCCAGTGCTAGTGTGAAGAGACTACCATACCTGTGTGACAAGAGTCCTTGGAGATCCAGCTGGCAGCGAAGTTGTCTCGAGCAGCCGATTTGTTATGACTTCTGGAGTATCAAAGGTCGTAGTTCCTTTAAACCTGCATGGCTAAGGTACTTATTGGGGCAGCAGTAGCTCAACAGCTTGAGCGGGTTGTCCTAATTGGAAGGTTGCAGGTTCAATCCTGGCTCCAGTCAGAGAATTCTGCTGTTGTGTCCTTGGGCAAGACACTTAACCCACCTTGCCTGCTGGTGGTGGTCGGAGGGACCGGTGGCGCCTGTGCTCGGCAGCCTCTCCTCTGTCAGTGCGCCCCAGGGCAGCTGTGGCTACATCGTAGCTCATCACCATCAGTGTTTGAATGGATGAATGATACACTGTAGTGTAAAGCGCTTTGGAGTCCTTACTCTGAGAGGCGCTGCACAAGTGCGGGTCATTCATCATTTATCATTTACTCTCTGGGGTCTGCTGGAAGCTGGCAGGTTGGTTGACCTCTGATGAAGTTTTTGCAGATTAAAGCAAATAATAGTTGTTGATTCTGAAAAGGTGGTGGTTTGATGCTGTTAAAAGTAGCATGTTGAAAGATCTGGCTTGAGCTCCCGAGAAGTGTTCATTTAGCCTTATTAGGCTGTAATTGCTGACTAGGGCGTGTTTCCAATCTTTTAAGGGTCTGTGTTGGATCAATCAGAGGCCATAAAATGTAGGGGGCGTTAACAGAGTCCCCTGATCTTTTCTAAGAACCCCCATGTGACATAACTGATCAAAAAATCATTAACTCATGAAGTAGGTTTGTTTGATGTGTTTAAGATCTGAAATAATGCAACAATAAACAGTTATTCTGATTCATCATTACTGTCAAGCAATCAAGACTTTAGATTAAACCGTTATTAAGTAATGATCTTTATGAATCTGTAGTGAGACGATCATTGTACAAGACAGAATAAGGTATTTTCTATCGGTTACAATTCGGTCTTGTCAAGTCAAGTCAACTTTATTTATATAGCACTTTATAACAGCATAAAAGCTGGCCAAAGTGCTTAACAAGACAAAACAAACAGAATTTCCTCAAAAATTCTAAAAACAAGATAAAAAGTTCATCACAAGGTAAAATCATGATAAAACAAACATATCAAACTGACATAAAAGCTACTAAAACAGATGCATTCTCAAACTGAATTAAAAGCAACTGAGAACAGACGAGTCTTTAAGAGTGATTTAAAACCCGACAGTGATGAAACCATCCTAATCTGAATCGGGAGTGCATTCCACAACCTTGGAGCTGCTACTGAGAAAGCTCTATCACCCCTGAGCTTTCTCTTTGTTCTCGGCACCACCAGGAGAAACAGGTCGGTTGACCTCAGTGACCGAGACAGGGAGAAAGTTACTAAAAGTTCACACAGATACTGCGGAGCAAGGCCATGTACAGCTCTAAAAGCCAATAAAAGAACCTTGTACTGGACCCTATAAACCACAGGCAGCCAGTGCAGCGAAGCTAAAATTGGGGTGATGTGCTCCCTCTTTCTCGAACCCGTCAATAGGCGTGCTGCTGCATTTAGCACCATTTGAAGACGGGACAGGTGAGACTGAGGAAGACCAAGGTACAGTGCGTTGCAATAGTCTAGACGTGATGTAATTAACGCGTGAATCACCGTCTCAAAGTCATGACTTGAGAGCAGACGCTTAACCTTGGCAATCCTCCTTAACTGATAAAAACTGGCTTTGGTGACGGCACTGATTTACTTTTCCAGAAGCAGGTCACTGTCAAGCCGGACTCCCAGACTGGTCGCTACAGGTTTCAAGAAAAGGGCTAGTGGACCAAGGTCAGCAGAACATGGCCCACTGGACACACTAGGACTAAAAAGCATGACCTCAGTCTTGTCATTATTAAAATGTAAAAAATTTGCAGACATCCAGGTTTTAACCTCATCTAGGCAGTTTAGAAGAGGATCCAGAGAATTGGGTAGGCCACGTTTAATGGGAATATAAACCTGGGTGTCGTCTGCATATAGATGAAAAGAACATCCATGTTTTGTAAAAATAGAACCCAGAGGTAGCAAATACAGAGAGAACAATAACGGACCCAGTACCGATCCTTGTGGAACCCCACAAACTAGAGGTGAGGGAGATGACGTGAAGCCACCTAATGACACACTAAACGACCTCTCAGCCAAATAGGACTTAAACCAGTCCAAAGCAACTCCTCGAATCCCAACAGACTCTGCTAACCGTGAAATCAGGAGACTGTGATCCACGGTGTCAAAGGCAGCAGACAAATCCAACTGTACCAGAACCACAAAATCCCCAGAGTCAGTAGCTAAAAGAATATCGTTTAAGACCCTGAGCAGTGCAGTCTCTGTGCTATGTCCCTTCTTAAAACCTGACTGGAATTTTTCACAAATATCATTTGCATGCAAAAACTCCGTCAATTGCAAATACACCACCTTTTCCAGAACCTTTGAAAGGAATGGAAGTTTTGAAATAGGCCTGTAATTAGACACAGTAGAGGGGTCAAGACTGGGCTTCTTAAGTAGTGACTTGCGACTTGCAGGACAGATAAAGGAGAGGGACTTTGTTACGACACTTCTCCCAGATGGCCCAGGCTAGAGATGGTTATAAACAGACTCAGAAACACACAACTTCTGGGGCAAAGTGAAGATGGTTGTGCAGTGTCAGGACCTTTGGTATTAAAGTTAAAGTGCCATAGTCATCATCACACACTGGTGAAATTCATCTCCGCATTTGACCCATCCCCGTGGGGGGAGCAGTGAGTTGCAGCTGGGGCTGCACTTGGGAACTATTTGGTGGTTTAATGTCCCAATCCAACCCCTTAAAGCTGAGTGTCAAACAGGGGGGCATTGGGTCCCATTTTTAAGGTCTTTGGTATGACCCGACCGGAAATTGAACCCTCTCCCAGTGCCAGGGCGGACACTCTACCAATAGGCCACTGAGCTGGCCTTTGCAATACTACATATCCCCCACTTCCCAAGGGATTGAGTGGTGGAAGCAAAAGTTTCCTAGTACCAATTGTATTTAGTTTTATTGTTGTTAAAATAAATTATTGTTGTATTAATATCAGTCCAAAATGTTTCAAAATTTAAAAAACTGTTTTCTGATTTTAAAATGTGGCAAAAACATAAATATTAAATCAGTATTTCAATCAATCAATCAAGCGTTATTTATGGAGCGCCTTCCACTGCCTCTGTGGAAGTACATAACATAGATTAATATAAAAAGAGAGTGATAAAAAAGTCTTAAAACCACATACAAACATAAAAGCTGAAAAAAATTATATATATATATATATATATGTGTGTGTGTGTGTGTGTATACCGTAAATCCTCTAATACAGGCCCGGGCCTGTATTTGACTCAAGCTCATCAAGCTCCAGGCCTTTATTGGAAGGAGGAACAGTATTAGAGGCAGGCCTCTATTTCTATTTGAGCAAAATGAACTAATGGTTCGCTGGAGTTTTTGACAATTAAAATAGCGCCCACATTTTCAAAGTTAAACATTTCTTTTAACAACGGTAGTTTCTGCTTCAGCCCTCTCCCCCCTCCCCCTGCTTCAGCCCTCTACCCCCTCCCCCTGTGCAGCGGCCGCAAACTCACTGATGCGCCTGCAGCCTCTCGGAGTTCCTGCTGCTCTAAACATTAAAATAATTATTTCATTTTCTGTTCCTCACTTCTGATGACCTTCAATGGTGTCTGTTTGTTGCAACCAGCAGGTACAAAAACTAACTTGTTTTTATTTGACTATTTTTCTGTCCTGCCTGTTTATTATCTTCCTGCATCTCCTCTCAATCCTAAAGAGAAACTGCTACCTGGGTTCATATATATTCACCTTATGAGTTACCTTTGAACTGCAGTTCTAAAAGATCTACCGACCTCTAAAACAGCGGAGCGCTCGCTGCTTGGCGGCCGCATCAGTGATCAGTGCATCGCCGGAGGACAAGGTGATGCGCTCCTCTCCACAGCAGCGAAACGCATCAGGCGCAAATAAAAGACAGAAAACATTAAAGGAAATGAACCGATATGAACGATCGCGTGTCAGTACCTACGCTCTGGCACAGCGCGTTGCCTCCCGATGCGCAGGAGCTTGTCACCTGCTGACAGCAGGCTGCTGTCTTTTCCGTGGACTGCATCTTGCCGGTCATTATCACGTGACAGCGACTAGTCGATGACAGGCATAAAAAGTCACTATAGCGAAGTCGACTAGTTCATACAACCCCTACTGCTCCCCAGTGTTCTGCAGCATAATCAGCACATTCTCTTTGAACTTAATATCAAAGTTTCGCCTCCTCTTCGTCTCCACATGGTTAAAGTTACCCTCGCGGTCTGTCACTGGCAAATCAAAAGTGAGACGATGACACAACAGCCCCCGTACTTGCTTGTTACCACATTCCACCCGGCCACAGTAAGAAACCGGCCATTATTCACCTCCACCGACTCTGACACCGGCCAAAATATGAGACCTGGCCGTTAATTGAATACAGGTCTGTATTAGAGGATTTACGGTAATCAATCAATCAATCAATCAATCAAAGCTTTATTTATAAAGTGCCTTCCGCAACCATGTCAGGAAGCCCAAGGCGCTGAACATGGTTCAGTAGAAGTACAAATATAGTGAATAAATCAAAAATGAAAGCAATTCAGAAATAAAAGCAATTCAAATTACAAAATACAAATTACAAAAAAAAGGTGAAACTTTCTAGTACAGGACAGATGGGTAAAACAAGGGATAGAGTGAACCAATGAAAACTGTGAAATAAAATCAACATAAAAGAGGCCAAAATCAAACATGTTCTGGAAACGCCAAGCGGAGGAGGTGGGTTTTTAGGCGACTCTTAAAGACTGGCAGAGATGGGGACAGCCTAACTGAGGGTGGCCACTGGTTCCAGAGTGACGGTGCTAGGACTGAGAAAGCCCGGTCCCCGCGGGTACGACACCTAGACCGAGGGCCAGCGAGCAGGCCTTGTTCAGAGGAGCGCAGAGCGCGTGATGGGGAATGTTTGTTCAGGAGTGGGGCTAGATAGGGGGAGCACCACCCTGGAAGAAATGATAAACAAAGACGAGGATTTTGAATTGTGCACGATAGCAAACTGGAAGCCAGTGCAAGGAGGCCAGAACCGGACTGATGTGGTCCCGTTTCCTGGTCCCAGTCAGGAACCTGGCTGCGCTGTTCTGCACAACCTGTAGGCGACGCAGTGATGACTGACACAACCCTGCATATAGAGAGTTGCAGTAATCAAGTCTAGAAATTACAAAGGCATGCAGTACCCGCTCCAGGTGGGCTCTTGACAGCATGGGCTTGATTTTAGCAAGGCGTCTCAGGTGAAAGAAATTGGACCGGATCACGGAATTGATGTGAGCATCAAATTTAAGTCCAGCATCAAGTTTCACTCTCAAACTGGTAACAACTGGTTTTGAGTATGGAGAAAGAGGGCCAAGATCAACATAACGATCCACATTTGGTGTATATATATATATATATATATATATATATATATATATATATATATATATATATATACACACAGTTGTGGTCAGAAGTTTACATACACTTGTAAAAAATATAATATAATGGCTCTACTGAGTGTCCCGTTATTTCTAAAACTCTGATTTTTCTCTGATAGAGTGATTGGAACAGATACTTCTTTGTCACAAATAACATTCATGAAGTTTGGTTCTTTAATGTCTTTATTATGGGTTAACAGAGAAAAGTGATCACATTTGCTGCGTCACAAATATACATACAGCAGTGCTAATATTTGGTTACATGTCCCTTAGCCATTTTCACTTCAATTAGGCGCTTTTGGTAGCCATCCACAAGCTTCTGGCAAGCTTCTGGTTGAATCTTTGACCACTCCTCTTGACAGAATTGGTGAAGTTCAGTTAAATTTGAAGGCTTTCTGACATGGACTTGTTTCTTCAGCACTGTCCACATGTTTTCAATTGGGTTTAAGTCAGGACTTTGAGAAGGCCATTCTAAAACCCTTATTCTAGCCTGATTTAGCCATTCCTTTACCACTTTTGATGTGTGTTTGGGGTCATTGTCCTGTTGGAACACCCAACTGCGCCCAAGACCCAACCTTCGTGCTGATGATTTGAGGTTATGTTGAAGAATGTGAAGGTAATCCTCCTTCTTCATTATCCCATTTACTCTCTGTAAAGCACCAGTTCCATTGGCAGCAAAACAGCCCCACAGCATAATATTCCCACCACCATGCTTGACTGTAGGCATGGTGTTCTTGGGGTTAAAGGCCTCACCTTTTCTCCTCCAAACATATTGCTGGGCATTGTGGCCAAAAAGCTCGATTTTCGTTTCGTCTGACCACAGAACGTTCCTCCAGAAGGTCTTATCTTTGTCCATGTGATCAGCAGCAAACTTCAGTCGAGCCTTAAGGTGCCGCTTTTGGAGCAAGGGCTTCTTTCTTGCACGGCAGCCTCTCAGTCCATGGAGATGCAAAACACGTTTGACTGTGGACAATGACACCTGTGTTCCAGCAGCTTCTAATTCTTGGCAGATCTGCTTTTTGGTGATTCTTGGTTCACTCTTTACCCTCCTGACCAATTTTCTCTCAGCAGCAGGTGATAGCTTGCGTTTTCGTCCTGATCTTGGCAGTGATGAAACAGTGCCATGCACCTTATACTTACAAACAATTGTTTGCACTGTTGCTCTTGGGACCTGCAGCTGCTTTGAAATGGCCCCAAGTGACTTTCCTGACTTGTTCAAGTCAATAATTCGCTTTTTCAGATCCATGCTGAGCTCCTTTGACTTTCCCATTGTAGCGTTTGTGGGCGTTTGTATCCAATGAGCCCTATTTACCTGTCCTAAGAGAAGTCACCAGCTGTAGTCACTCATAATCACTCACAAGAAGTTAAGAGGCCATGCTATGAAGCTCAGTTCACTGACACGTTTCTAAGTCACCTAAATTGCTAGTTCATGTTGCTGTATGTATATTTGTGACCCAGCAAATGTGATCACTTTTCTCTGTTAACCCATAATAAAGACATTAAAGAACCAAACTTCATGAATGTTTTTTGTGACAAAGAAGTATCTGTTCCAATCACTCTATCAGAGAAAAATCAGAGTTTTAGAAATAACGGGACACTCAGTAGAGCCATTATATTATATTTTT
This sequence comes from Nothobranchius furzeri, assembly GCF_043380555.1. Lineage (NCBI taxonomy): Eukaryota > Metazoa > Chordata > Actinopteri > Cyprinodontiformes > Nothobranchiidae > Nothobranchius > Nothobranchius furzeri. Next base: position 65,180,935 of record NC_091747.1, read on the forward strand.
TACAAATGTATGTAAACTTCTGACCACAACTGTATATGTATAAGAAGCATAAAGCCAAGTCACATAAAAGCCAAACGATAAAAATTAGTCTTCAAGCGACTCTTGAAGACATGCAGTGAGGGTGACTGTTTGATGCTGAGTGGCAGCTCATTCCAGAGGGATGGAGCTAAGACTGACAAAGCCCGATCTCCTCTCAATCTATACCAGGAGTGAGGAACAGTCAGTAGCTCTAGCTCAGCCAAGCGTAGAGGTCATGATGGGGTGGGCGATGTTAATAGTGCTGCCAAGTATGGTGGAGCACCACCATATAGAGAATGGTAGACAAAGCAGAGGACCTTAAATGTCACCTGAAAGACTACAGGAAGCCAGTGTAACTATGTCAGCACAGGAGTAATATGTGCTAATTTCATCGTCCCTGTCAGAAACCTGGCTGCCGAGTTCCGAACCAACTGGAGATGATTCATTACTGCCTGGCTCTACCCAACATATAGCGTTACAGTAGTCGAGCCTAGAAAAAACAAATGCGTGGAGCACTGACTTCCAGATGTGCTCGGAACAACATGAGCTTGATTTTTGTCAGCCGTTGCAGGTGAAAGAAGCAGACCCTTACAACCATAATAATGTGAGACTCCAGTTTGAGTGCTGCATCCAGCTCACCCCCAGGCTGGTGACAACTGGCTTCTTTTAGGGTGAGAGGGCAACTAGATCAGAGGCAGAACTCACACTCGGTTCACTAGGGAGAAATGTAATAAGCTCAGTCTTTGTATCGTTCACGTGATGGTGATTAGCTGCTAGCCATAACTTGGCATCCTTTAGACAAGCCAGGAGATTAACAATGGAGCTCCACTCTCCTGGACAAACCAGAACATAGATCTGGCAATCATCTGCATACAGATGAAACTTAACATTGTCGTTACACTGAAAAGTCCCCAGCAGACGTAAATAAAGAGAAAATAGTAGTGGCCCCAAGACAGAATCCTGAGGTACTCCCCATTGCAAGTCTTCCCAAGGTGACACAGCATCACCCACCATGACACGGAACCTCCTACCCAAAAGACAAGAGCGTAGCCACTGAAGGGCAGACCCTGTGATTTCCACCCATTGCTCCAGGCGATCCAGCAGAATCTCATGGTTAACCATATCAAAGGCTGCTGTTAGGTACAATAACAACAGTACCACAGCTGCTCCCTGGTCCATGGCTATAAAGGCGTCATTTCAAACCATCAACAGTGCAGACTCTGTGCTATGTCCAGCCCTAAAACCAGATTGGAAAATCTCAAATATATCAGAATCATCCAAGAAAGACATTAGCTGCTGATAGACAACCTTTTCCAATAGTTTGGAAATGAAAGGAAGTTTGGAGATGGGCCGATAATTTTCCAGAACAGACATGTCAGAACCTGACTTCTTTAGTATCGGTATGACCACTGCATCTTTCATTGAAGATGGAACAGAACCCGAGTGCAGGCTACCATTTATAATAGTTAAAATAAATGGACCCAGTGTGGAGAGGGTCTCCTTACAGAGGCAAGATGGCAGGACGTCGAGAGGTGAGCCAGCAGGCTTTTGATGAGTGACTAACCTCCCAACTCAGCTAGAGAGACTGGGTCAAAAGATGCCAGTGTGGCGCGAGCCATGGCAGGCAGCATAGACTCACAAACAGCACCCGACATTGCCGATCTAATCATAGATATTTTCTCAACAAAAAACTTGTGAAAATCATAACAGTCACCAGCCTTGGAAGGAGTTAAGTCAGGGTCTTGAAGTTCCAACACAGAGTTCAGTGTGCTGAAAAAGTGTTTTGGGTCATGTGAATTAGCAGAGACTAGGTCAGCGAAATATGCTATCCTGGCCTTCCGCACAGCTTCTTGGTATGTAGCCAAGGATCCTCGAAAGATGTCACGAGAGATCTGCAGACCATCCTTCTTCCACTGCCTTTCTGCAGCCTGCACGCACGAGTAGCATCAGAGAACCAGGGCTCCCTACCTTGGCTAGGCTTCCTGACCTTGGAAGGGGCAACAGTCCAAAATGTTTCTGCAGAGCACATCAAACTGACGAGAGAACTCCTCAGTGTTGAGAGACACAGAGTTCAGTCTCTCCTCTTCTAAAGTTAAAAGAGCAGCAAACTCTGCAACCCTTTCTGCATTTAAAACACGACACCTCCTAGGCTCACTATCCTTCACAGCAGGGAAGGAAGGCCAAATAAAATCACAAAGAACAGGTGAGGGGTCTGAAAATGTAGACGGGATGATCTCAACAGCAGTTAGACCAAAAGAAAGAATCAAATCCAACATGTGCCCTTTAACATGAGATAAACGGCCCATTGTGTGGGATTAAAAGAGCCTAACTAGTCCTAGAAGTCTCTGGAAAGTAGGTTATCAGGGCAATAAATATGTATATTAAAATCACCAAGAAGTAAAACATGATCATATTTCAGCAGGCTGTCCACAACAAAGTCATAAAAATCCTTCAGAAGTTCAGTCATACTTCAGAGGACGATATATCACTTCCACGAGTAGTCGAGGAGATGGGCCAACTTCAAACAGGCAGGTATCACAGAAGGAGTGAGCTGCCTATAAACAACAACCAGACCTCCAGCTCGGCCTGGTGTTCTTGGAACCATAAAACGGTTACGGCCCACTGGAACAAGTTCTACCAGCGCACTGGAGTCACCCGGAGAAATCCAGCTCTCACAGATGCACATAAAACTCAGTTCATGGTCGATTAAAAAACTCTTTCAGAATAAAAGTCTTATTCAGCACAGACCTGGCATTGATCAGACCAAGCTGGGTACCGTTCAGCAGCTCTATCCGAGTGTCACGTGGAGGCTCTCTCGCAGAGTCAGGCCCAGATCCAGCACAGCTCACTGGGAATAGATGTACCCTGATACAGTGAAAGGATTCCACAAGACAGGCCCGCCCACCAATGGCACTAGACAAGGCACTAGCGGGTCCAACCATCGCCAGGGCGCGGCAAAGGAACGGCCGAGTCCAGGAAGCGCAGTCAACTCCTTCCTTGATCGAGGGGCAAAAAGCTATAAAAAGGGGGGCATTGGTGTATGACTGAGACAAAATAGTGGTTTGGTTCTGAAAAAGGTGGTTCTGGGCTGATAAAATGTGTTCTATTTTGAGACCTGGCTTGATTTAGCATTTTGGCTGGAAATCAAGAATATCCCTCTTTTAAGGTCTGTGTTGGACCAAGAGGTGAAGTCAGATGAAAAGGAGATTTCTTGGCACTCTGTCAGACATCTCTGACCTCAACAATAAACGTTTACACAAAAGTACACTAGAAACAACACGATGTCTTCGGGGATAGCTAACTGGGTGATAATACAATACAAAACCAAATATGTTTACTCTTTTATCTTTACAGATAGACACCACTGTGGCCAAAACAGGGACTTCTCTTCACCGACAGTGAACTCATTAAACCAAAATGACCCCAAGGGTCTGTTCCAAAATGTCTTTAAAGCTGTCGGCGTCCTTTTCTCCCAACCACTGATTGTCATTATTCTCAGCTGTTGGTTCAGGGCGGAGGCAGCGGTGGTTGTAGCACGCTCCTTACAAGTGTGGGGACTAATTGTGTGTATAAGATCCTGTGGGACTTCCAGACCCAGACTGCTAAAATGGTGATGGCAAACCAAGCAGACATTGTGGTGGTGGATAAACAGAGGACAGCTTTTGTGGTTGATGTGGCAATACCACGTGATGCTTCATCAGGAAAAAGGAACATGAAAAACTAGAGGGATTCCAGGGCTTCATAGAAGAACTTGAGATAGCCTGGAGAGTGAAGACATCGGTGGTGCCCGTGGTCATCAGGGCAGTAACCCCCAGACTGGAGGAGTGGCTGAAGCAGATCCCAGGAAAACATCAGACATCTCTGTCCAGACAAGAGCAGTTCTCGGAACAGCTAAGATACTGCAGAACCCTCAAGCTCCAAGGCCTCTGGTAGAGAACCCGAGCTGGGAAGGATTAGACCACCTGCAGAGGGTGAGATGGGAATTCTATATATCCTTTATGTTCCACCCAGGTATCTACGGTGCCTGGGCGGAACATGAAGGATCCATGCCACAACAGCTGTTAGGCCAAAGATTTCTAACTGTGGGACAATAAAATATATAGTTTTATTTCATGATGTTCCTTAAAGGAGGTGGAAGTGGTTCCTTCTGACATGGCAGAAGCCACTGCCTGTTAGAGCCATACTCTTTCTAGGGGCGATAGTGGGTTAGGGCTTCAACTCATAATCATAAGGTGTGTGTGTGTGTGTATACACACACCTGAGGGATGCAACGTGGTAAACGTGGATGAGGGGGGTCACAGCAGAGTTAGCTCAGCTAACAACTGGAGAAGCGACAACAAGACCAGCAAGAGGTTCTCTTCTCTATTCCAGCTTCCTGGACCGGTTGAGCGCCATCCGGAGGAACGACTACACCCCCACTGACCAGGTAAAGCACCAACCCGTCAGGTTGCAGCATCTTGGAAGATTCCACCTCACATTTTTTCTCCTCCTGCAGGATTTATTGCGCTGTCGGGTTTTGACTTCTGGGATCTTTGAAACCAGGTTCCAGGTGGACAAAGTGAACTTCCAGTGCGTCCTTCATGTGGTCTGAATTATGAGTTTAGCTGGGGCCACTGTGGTTTCGGTGTCACGTCCAGCCAGTCTGGTCCAGATAAATATGGTCTAACTGGAGGTATTTTTCAGTATGTTTGATGTAGGGGGTCAGAGGGACGAGCGCAGGAAGTGGATCCAATGTTTCAATGGTGAGAACCACACATGTTGAGTTAAATGTCTCTCCAATGGAACCTGGACCCATTCTTGTGTATGTTCTGGCCTTCCAGATGTGACGGCCATCATCTTTGTGGCAGCCAGCAGCAGCTACAACATGGTGATCAGAGAGGACAACTCCACCAACCGACTCCGAGAGTCCCTGGATCTGTTCAGATCTATCTGGACCAATAGGTACTGCATCAGTACACCCTCTTCTCTGATTGGTAATGCTCTCTGCTCTATTATTGGCTGGAGCTAATTCTCCCTGGTCTGTGATTGGCTGTAGGTTTCTGAAAACTATCTCGGTGATATTGTTTCTGAACAAACAGGATGTGCTGGCTGACAAGATACTGGCAGGAAAATCTAAACTGGAAGATTATTTTCCAGAATATAAAAACTACCAGGTTCCTGCTGATGGTAAAAAAAACAAAAACACAAGTATGAACTCGCATGTGCTAACAAACATGTCAGGTGCACTTCTCATTCTTTGTTTACAGCTCTTCCAGATTCTGATGAAGACCCCAAAGTGACCAGAGCCAAGTTCTTCATCAGAGATGAGTTTCTGGTACAGTACCTGGGCTGCCATGTTGTGGAGGTCAGCATGTAGACACTGGCATGTTGAAACTAACATGTTTACTCTGGTGTTTCAGAGGATCAGCACAGCCAGCGGTGATGGGAAGCATTACTGTTATCCTCACTTTACCTGTGCCATCGACACAGAGAACATCCGTCGGGTCTTCAACGACTGTCGGGACATCATTCAGCGTATGCACCTGCGGCAGTACGAGCTGCTCTGATTGGCTGCTGGCCTGCTCCTTCCTCAGTGACTAGGTTTCTGTAGTGGCTTGTTTGGTATCTGATCCATGCTGATAGGCAGTGCCTGTAATACATGTTTGTGGATTAGTTTGTTTTTTCTTAGGAGGTGCTATCCAAGGCATACCACAGGGATTTTTCAGGATGGTAAATAACCTAAATTTTAAGACTAGGCATAGAAAGAAATGACAAAATTTTCTGTGTTTTTAAAATATTCCATCATAAGATTATAACCTGTCCCTAAGTGGGTGTTTCAGATGGTGATGTCACTTCCTGGGACCAGTTTTAGAGCTCAGATTTTGTTAGACTGGAATTTCTTTAACTTTGCATTAACTATTTAATCTAACTTAATTTTGTCTGCAAAAATGCTATTAAAGATAATTTTCACAGTTCTGGTGTCCAGTTCTCATTCTTGATATTGGTTCTAAAGTCTCAGAATGGCATTCACCCTCAGCAGATTTCTCACAAGCACTTATCTCAATACACCAGTCCTAACTGGATAGCGGCCATGACACTCATGTCACATACTAGTAGCAAGCATCCCAACGCACACTTCAATCAACCACCTCACTTCAGTGGTAGCTTATCTGCCAGGTAAGTTAGCTCGTGTCAGCCACCCTTTTGTCTCTGTTGCCGAATGCTGACTAACTTTGTTTCTGTCCTAACCTTCTCCATAGGTTTGGGGCGCAGCGAGGAGTTTCACACTCGTGCAGCCATTCTCACTATCAGCTAACACACCCACTGGCCCATATGGAAGCCACTCCTCCCACCAGAGGTGTCGAAGGTGTGGGAGCCTTCCTTTGTACGTGCAGGAACAAAATCTCGAGCAAAAACCCACATCAGCTGCCTCGGGCAGTCGAGATCCCTGGGCTTGTTACACCTAGAAGAGCTTTTCATCATCATCTAGCTGCAAATGAATTTGGGATAGATGGATCAGAGGTCGGACTCCTCAGCCACAGAGCTGCAGGTTCTAGCTTAAAACTCATTATGCCCTTGGGCAGGGCACTAAATATACCCTTGGAAAACCAGCTTAAATCGATATTCAAATTCAAAAATACTTTATTAATCCCAGAAGGAAATTGATTGCTGTAGTAGCTCAGAATAATACACCCGACGACTGCAGAGTCATTTGAGTGTTTCTGTAGATGACAGGTCTCTGATTTGTACTGGAAGTCTGAGGTGTACAGGGTGAAAAGGAATGGTGAGAGTACAGTCCCCTGTGGTGCTCCAATGTTACTGATCGCCTGGTTTGATGTGCAGTTCTTCCGCCTCACAAACTGGTCTGTTTGTCAGGTAGTCTTTGATCCAGGCGACAGTTGAGGCCCCCACCTGTGTCTTCTGGAGCTTCTGGCAAAGTACATCAGGCTGGATTGTGTTGAATACACTGGAGAAATCAAAGAACATGACCCTCACAGTGCTACCTGCTTTGTCCAGATGACAGTGGATTGGTTGAAGCAGCTGGATGATGGCATCTTCAACTCCAACTCCATGGGGATAAGCAAACTGCAGCGGGTCCTGATATGTCCTAGTTTGCTTATTCAGGTGGACCAACAGGAGTCTCTCCAGGACCTTCATGATGTGGGATGTCAGGGCAACCGGTCTGTAGTCGTCGTTGACTGATGGGCGAGTTTTCTTTGGAACTGGAACAAGGCAGGATGTCTTCCACATATCTGGAACCTTCTCCTGGGCCAGGCTGAGGTTGAAGAGGTGCTGCAGAATCCCACAGAGCTGCTCTGCACAGGCCTTCAGTACTCTGGGGCTGACACCATCTGGACCTGCAGCCTTGTTCCTGTTCAGTCTCTCCAGCTGCCTCTTCACCTGACTTCTAGAGACAGATAGGTGGGAGGTAAATGGGGCGGCAGCCTCTCCTGACTTGAAGACAGATTTATAGAACCAGAAGAGTCCATGACTGCGTTAGAGGACAAAAGAGCTGGTGTGTGACAAGAAAATGTTGGATCAGAGGAGGATGGGTTGTCTGATTGGCTGGGGACAAGCGAGGAGGATGCTGGGTTTGTTCCTGAACTGAACCTATTGAAGAACTTGTTCAGTTCATTGGCTGTGCCCAGGCTGCCATCTGTGCAATCCTTCCTCTGCTTGAAGCCTGTGACCTTCTTCATCCCTGACCAGACATCTCTGATATTGTTCCTCTGTAGTTTGTTCTCCAGCTTCTTCCTGTATGCCTCCTTGCTGTCTCTGATCTTGATCTTCAGTTGCTTCTGTATACTCCTCAATATTTCCCTGTCTCCCTCCTTGAAGGCTCTTTTTACCTCATTTAGCAGATTCTTCAGTTCACTGGTGATCCAGGGTTTGTTATTAGCGAAGCATCTCGCTGTTCTGGTGGGTATGATATTGTCCACACAGAAGTTTATATAGTCAGTGACACATCCAGTCATGGCATTGATGTTCTCTTCATATCCTTGGCAAAGATTCATCCAATCTGTGGTCTCAAAACAACTCTGCAGGGCTTCTTCAGCATCCTGTGACCATTTTCTCACAGTTCTTCTTGTCACAGGTTGCCTGTGAACAAGTGGTTTGAATTCTGAGCAGAGAAAAACAAGATTGTGATCTGATTGTCCCAGAGGAGGTCTTGTTTTGGACATATATGCATTCTTTACATTTGCATAACACAAATCCAATGTCTTGTTTTCTATGGTGGAGCAGCTGACAAACTGTTGAAATGTTGGAAGTGTAGCAGAGAGCGAGGCATGATGAAAATCACCAGATATAGCCACAAATGCATTGGGGTGCTGGGTTTGTAGCTTAGTGACAATGGAACTGATGGCATCACATGCATTTTCAGCAATGGCTGAAGGTGGAATATAAACAGTTGCCAAGACAAAACTGGTGAACTCTCTTGGCAAATAATATGGGCGACAACTTACTGCCAGGAGTTCAACATCTGGGCTGCAGAGACGACATTTCACTGAAACATGACCTGGATGGCACCATCTGTTGTTGACAAGCACTGCCACTCCACCTCCTTTTCTTTTCCCGCTCCTCTTCAGATCTCTGTCTGCTCGTACAGTCAGGAATCCTGGCAGAGAGATGCTGGAATCTGGGATATGGTCCTGCAGCCACGTCTCAGTGAAACACATAACACTGCACTGGTGATACTCTGACTGAGTCGTTGAAAGGGCTTGGAGTTCCTCCATCTTGTTGGCCAGTGATCTCACATTGCCCATTATGATCGATGGAAGAGACTGTTTGAATTTCCTCTTTCTCTGTCTCAGTTTTGCTCCCGCTCTGCACCCACGCTTTTTGCGTTTTAGCTCATTTGGGATTTGTGGCTTCGGTTGAGGTATTATTTCAGCCTTTCCAATGTTAATAAGCTGCTCCCGATTGTAAACCAGCTTGTTACCATGGTTACACATCATAACAAACGCTAAAAAAAAAGCAGTAAAAATCCTCCAAGCTTCACAGCACCAGAAACAGAAAAGTAAACTGTCCAAAAAAAAAAAATATTGTTCCACCTGAGAAGCCAGAAGAAAAAATGTCCAAGAAAAGGTAAAACTTACCTATAGTCATCAGAGCTACTCAAACATGCAGCCACCCAGAGCAGCGCAGTTCTGGAATAGATTCATTTGCTGTTGACAGCATCCGACCAGCATTGTGTGTAAAAAGTGCTAAAATAACTCTGTAGTGATAATAATTTTGCTTGGTGACCTAAATAATCAGAATGACTGCAAGTTAAAATAGTGTTGAAAAGGAGCCACAGGCGCCATTTTAGACTTGAGACAACTTTATGATGAAGCACAGCTGTAACCCTCCGCTGGCAACCCAGAGACACCTGTTTCTGTAAACACACACACACACACACGCATGCATACATACACACACACATGCATACATACTTACACACACACACACACACACACACACACACACACACACACACACACACACACACACACACACACACACACACACACACACCCTGAAGGCAACAGTAATGGTTTCCAACACTAAAATTAGTGTTTTGGACATAATTCCCACCTCTTAAAGGGATATTCTACCCCAAATAGAAATGTTGCCTTTTAGTATATTTCCCAGAGTTAGATAAGTGGGGAAAAAACTTTTATTTAAGTTTTAAACACTGATGCACACACCGTTAGCGAAGGAGCATAAAATACACTCACGTGCACTTAATTAATGGAGCATCTTCAACTTTTTTTTTTTTGGAGGATTTCTGATATGTGTTCAACAGCAAGACCTGTTTCATTTTAAAAACATAATTAAGCTTAATGTCTGGGAGGAGTGTCAGTACTCTGTTCTGACATTGCACACACATGGAGCAGCATAGCTCATCCTCATTTTTTTGTCATCTAATAATGCAGTGTTGTTACCTGCCTCCAACAGGAAGCAGCTGAAGTTTACCCATAAACAGTTCCAGTCTGGTTTTCGCCCTCGACAGCACAGAAACAGCTCTTGTTAAAATCACAAATGACCTTCTCATGGCAGCTGACTCCGGTTTTCATTCTCTACTCATCCTTCTTGATCTTAGTGCAGCTTTCGACGCCATCTCTCACTCAACCCTTCTTAACCGGTTAGCTTCCCTTGGTATCACTCACACTGCTCTCGCCTGGTTCTCCTCCTATCTCACTGGCCGATTTCAATCTGTTCAATTAAAATCCTTTTCTTCTCACCCTGTTGCTGTTTCTGCTGGTGTTCCCCAGGGCTCTGTCCTTGGACCTCTCTTATTTATCATCTACATTCTCCCACTTGGCCGTATCTTTCGCAAATACAAGATAAATTTCTACTTCTACGCAGATGACGCTCAAATCTATATCTCCTCTCAACCGGATGCTGTCTTCCCTCCAGTCTCCCTATCCAGCTGTCTCCTTGAGATAACATCATGGTTCTCTTCTAACTTCCTGAAACTCAACAGCAATAAAACCGAAATTCCACTCATAGGCAAACCCTCCATGCCGAACATATCTCCCGGCATATCAATTAACATCGAAAATTCCTCCATCCTTCCTTCCCCCATGTAAAGTGTCTTGGAGTCATCCTCGACAGCACTTTATCATTCAAGGCCCACATAAACAGCATCATTCGCTCAGCCTACTTTCATTTACACAATATCAACCGACTCCGTCCCTCTCTCACTCCTCATGCTACAGCCATCCTCGTACACAGCCTAGTCACTTCTAGGACTGCCCACTGTAACTCTCTCCTTTTTGGTCCCCCCTATAAATCCCTCCATCGGCTCCAACTCCTCCAAAATGCTGCTGCACGCATCACTCGTACCCCTATAGAGATCACATCAGCCCTGTTCTTCAGCATCTCCGCTGGCTGCCTACTGAACACAGAATCTCATTCAAAATCCTGCTTCTCACCTACAAATGTATCCACTGTCTCGCCCCTCCTTACCTCTCCGATCTCATCCATGTTGCTGTCCCATCACGCTCACTCAGGTCTTCCTCTGCCATTCACCTAGGTTCCTCCGCTCATCTCACCACCGTTGGAAACAGAGCTTTCAGTCGCTCTGCTCCTCGGCTCTGGAGCTCACTTCCTCCTGACATCCAAAACACTGACTCCCTCCTATCATTCAAATCCAAACTCAAAACTCACCTGTTCAACCTGGCTTACACTCTCTAGCCCACAAACTCTTTACTCTGACATTTATAGCATACGTTTAGTAATTTTATTCTTTAAATTATCTCATTCTTATTTGTGTGTAGTTTTATCATGTTTTGTGAGGTGACCTTGGGTTTTGAAAGGCGCCTATAAATTAAATGCCTTATTATTATAAAGTCACCCAGATATTGCCAGATGATGTCACATACTAATTTGTATGTTGATTACATCGTCATGCCACAATGGCATTAATTTTCCCCCTCAACATTTAAAATGACAAAAAAATCCATCCATTTTCTTTTTCGGAGTCGGGTCGCAGAGGCAACAGCCTAGGTCAAGAGACTCAGACTTCCTTTTGCCCAGCCACTTGGGCCAGCTCTTCTGGGGGGATCCCAAGGTGTTCCACCTATTGATCTTGTACTCCAGCTTTCACTCACCTGTGCACAAGACCCAGAGATAAAAATATTAAAGAGAAATCATATCTCTCCTGCCTTAGCTTCCCTACATTGGCTACCTGTTAAATTCAGAATAGATTTTAAGATCCTTCTTCTCACATATAAAGCTCTTAATAATCAAGCTCCATCATACATCAGTGATCTGGTTGTTCCATACGTTCCTAACCGAGCACTTCGCTCTCAGACTGCAGGTCTACTGGTGGTTCCCAGAATATCTAAACTTAGGATGGGAGGCAGATCTTTTAGTTATCAGGCTCCTCTCCTGTGGAACCAGCTCCCAGCTTTAGTCCGTGAGGCAGACACCTTGTCTACTTTTAAGAATAGGCTTAAAACATTTTTATTTGATAGGGCCTATGGTTAAAATCTGATGTTAGCCTAAATCTGGACAAGTGGGGGAGTACAGGGAGGTGGAGTGTACAGTCGGTAAAGACGGCTCTCCCTTGCCCTGACTCCAACATGCCTCCATCTAAAAAGGATAGATTATCCAGAGTTATCTCTGTAGTTATGCTGCTATAGGCTTAGACTGCTGGAGGACACACTGACCACTTTTCACACTCTACTACTTTCTTCTACAGTCTGCTCTTTAACTGTATTATTTCCTGCTATTTCAGCTGTTAACTTTATTTTCTCTCTAAGTGTTTTTCTCCCCAGAAGAAGCTACAACGATGTTCTGCTGAGCTGTGGTGGCCTCATGGAGGGGGCCATCGTCTAGCACAGTGCTGCTAACCACTTAAACATTCTCCTTCTCCTGATAACTTTTTGCTTTCCTTGACGTTGAATGTGCTACTACTAGTTTACCCGTTTAATTATAGATCCACTAGGATAAATACAATAACGTTTATCTTTCACCAAATAGAATATTTACTAAGACATCACAATATAACTATAGACACACTACTTGGTGTATATGGTGTGTGTGTTGGGGGGACTCATACATGGATCCTTAAGCATGCACCGAAACCTAAAAACCATACCTACCCCCCCCCCCCCCCCACACACACACACACACACACAGGAGGAAAGCTGCAGGTTCGATCCCAGAGGGACCTGTGCCCTGGCCTCTGTGCCCAAGGGCAGCTGTGGCTACAATACATCATAGCTCATCATTATTACATGGATGACACTGAAACGAGGCTGAGTTTGGTGTAAACGGGGTCTTTAGATCGCATCCCAGAACTCAGGGACCGACCCGGTGAGGCCTGTTCGCAGCAGAAGTGCGCATGCGTACTAGCAGTCTCTCCGTGTGGGATGCTTGGCGCGCTGCCGCAGTGAGTGCGTGCTGGCGCAAAGCGCGGCCTACCAGTGCTCGTCACCAGCAGCAACAATAAAACAAAAACAACAACCGGACACCGAGCGGAGCGGCTCCCGGTGCGCGGACACACCCACAAGACCAGTGTCACGGTAAGAGCACGCTCCTCGGACCCGCGCACCATCACGGGGATGCCTGCGCGCTCTCGAGCTGCTCGAGCTCCGTCCGGTTCGAGGCCGCGGCGCCGCCGCTCGCGTGCCTGCGTGTCGGTCCCGAGGACCTGAGAGCCGCACGCGGCCGCGGCTCTCCGGGCTGAGGGAACGGTCTGCGGAGTAGCGGGAAGCGCGCGACACGGGAAGTCAGCAAGAAAACGCCATTTTGAATCATCCGACCGGGGTGTCCATTAGCCTCAGAGTCTTACCGACAACAATCCCGAACCGAACCACACGTTAGCGGCTGGTAACGGGCCTGTTCCGGTAGTTAGCATGTTAGCACTAGCGCGAGCCGAACCGGGAGACCGGAGCCGGCCGACTGGTGCCGTCCCGAATCAGTCCGGTCCGGTAGTCTGACTTCTGCTAGCAGCTTAAGTCAGGTACCGAACAGAACCGGGGCTCAGTCCAGGTCGATAGAACTGTTTCGATCAATAATCGATCATCCTGTCCGGAAGCGGCTGCTGCCTAGCACCGCACCACATCGCATGTGCACGCGCACCGGTGCGCACGTCCGTTTCATAAAAGAAAGCACGAGAACTACTGACGACAGACCGCGCGCCAGGACTTCACATGATCCCGATCTATAATCAATAAGAGTCTCGGCGCATGCGCACACGGCTCCTGCAGGTACGGGTGGCTCCAGAACCCAGACCTTTTGGCTAATGAGGGACCAGAACTTCTCATGAGGAGCAGAGTCCAGCAGGAATGTGTGCCGCTGACCTGAGCTGATGTCACTTCCTGTCTAACTTATTAAGCAGATCACAGGTGTGTACTCCGCTCCCACATGTTTGAGTCTTTTCCCTGTTCAACACACCTGTTTTCAGTCAGCAGGTGTGTTTGAGCAGAGAAACCACTAAAACGTGCTGGGTACCGGCACTCCAGGAACATCATAGATGTTCAGATCAGTTCACGAAGGAGGACCTCCTGTAGCCCAGTGTGTGAGTGCTGCTCTACCTCTAGGCCCCCCTCACATCTACGTTCACGCTGCAGGCCTCGATGCTCAATTCACTTTTTTTTTTAGTAAATCTGATTATTTTGCTGTCCGTTAACACGATGACTGGAATTCCACATCAAACTCTCCAGTGTGAACGCTCCGCGGCCCCAAAGCGACCCGCATGCTCAGAAGACAAGTCCCTCAGCGGAGCCGAAACCAGGAGAGTGGACTTGTGATGATGATCCTGTTAACCCTCACATTCCTGGCTGGAAACGGTTTTACTCCTTGTTCCTGTCGTCTTCCTGAGTTATTATTCACAGAAACTGTTCCGGTATTAATTTATTCACAGAGACCAGTGAAACGCGTCACCCTGCCCTTCGCTACAGCAGCACCTGCATGCTCTCGTGTAGGTTCAGTTCCTAAACCTAAAGCCGGGAGTCCAGACAGCCTCCTGAACGCTCCAGTCAGAGCTTCTCCTCAGGAACATCCACACACGACTCGGTGATGTAGGAGACGGATGTTCAGACTGCAGTAGCTTTCTAAAGCATCAGGTGTGTTGGATCAGTACCACATATTCCAGTGACCCGGATCGCATCAGAAAACATCTGATGTTTGCGTTAAGACTGTCGTAAAACTCAGGTGTGGGGATTTGATGAGCTTTTGCCTGCAGGGTGAAACGCGTCTGAGTAGATCTGAAGGTGTGTGGAGAGGCGGAGTTTTAACCAACACCTGATCTGTTTCCTGGCTGTCAGATGGCCGAAACCGTGAAGTATGTGGACGATGAACACAAGAGCATCTTCCTGAAGCTCCTGAATGAGCAGCGGCTGGAAGGCGAGCACTGCGACATCGCTGTGGTCGTTGAAGACGTCAAGTTCCGCGCTCACCGCTGCGTCCTTGCGGCGTGCTCCAACTACTTCAAGAAGCTGTTCAAGAAGCATGAGGTACTACCATACCCTCTGTGATACTGGTGTGGGCATGTCCAGGTGCCACAGCTCTCACCTGCACTCATCCTCAGGTGGACAACTCATCCGTGATTGAGATTGATTTCATCCGCTCAGACATCTTCGAGGAGGTGCTGAACTACATGTACACGGCGAAAATTTCCGTCAAGAAGAAAGATGTCAATCTGATGATGTCATCGGGGCAGATCCTTGGCATCCGCTTCCTGGACAAGCTCTGCTCTCAGGTAACAGACGTGTTAGCCAGGTAAGTCAGACAGGTGAGTGTAAGATGTAACAAGGTCTGCGTGTGTTCAGAAACGCGACTTGTCCTCAGAAGAAAAGGAGAAGTTTCCGTACGACATTGTAAAGATGGCATTGCCACCTGAAGCCCAGCTGGCAGCTGACTCTGAGGTACGCTCATCCATCACCTGCCATCACTGCGTCTCCAGGTCTTTTCTCTGACCTTTACTGTTGCTCAGGACTTAGGTGAACATGAAGACACGCCCACTGATGATCTCATTGAGGCTTCAGCCAATCAGGAGCTTGACAAATCACCAAACACAGCACTGCATGTGCAGGAAGCCATCTTGAAAGAACTGACCAATGATGATGTACACAAGGTACACACTTGTGGCTTTCTGCTGACTCGCCTGTTCTGGTCCACCTGTAGCCCGACTAGGAGATCTGGTCTTTGTTAACATCCCCTGTGTGACTCTTCAGGTGGCCTGTTATAACCAGGATGTGGTGGCAGAAATGGAGGCGGGGCCTAAGGACTTGGGGCCGGAGCATCATGCCACGCAGACATTGACGTTTGCTGATAGTATGGGTGAAGTAAAGGACGAGCAGGCGCCAGGCTGGTCCACGGCTACCACCGATATGAAGTTTGAATACCTGCTGTACGGACACCGAGATCAGCTCGCCTGCCAGGTGTGTGGAAAGACCTTCTTGGATGAAAGCAAACTCAGGTATGAGCACACCTGGAGACAAATGTGTAACACTAGCTTACAAACACCACGAGCAGCTCCTGATCTGATGTTTGTCTTTAGGAAGCACGAGAAGCTTCACTCTGCAGAACGTCCATTCGCCTGTGAGATTTGTGCCAAAGCTTTCACCACTCATGCGCACCTGAAAGGTAAAAGCCCACCTCACCTGTCTCCAGGTCCTCTCACTCAGTCCCATTAGTCATCACACTCGGGTGAAGTTCCATCTGCACAGCTGAGCCATCCCTGTGGGGAGGGTGAGCTGCAGCTGTGGTTTAAGCCCCGATCCAGACAGGGAGGCCTTGGGTCTGACCCGACTGGGATCTGAACCCAGTTCCCGGGCGGTTCCACTCGCTCACTGAGAAGATCCAACATTCTTATAATAAGGTCATGATTTTGGTTCCACTTTCATCTGTCTGTTTCAGAACACCTGAAGATCCACACGGGATTCAAACCCTACAGGTGTGATGTCTGTGGGAAATCATTCATTCGAGCTCCAGACTTGAAAAAACACGAGCGAGTTCACAGCAACGAAAGACCGTTCGCCTGCCAGATGTGTGACAAGGTGAGTGACCTGCTTCCTGGGCGTCACACAAGACCCCTCATGCAGCACTAGGGCTGCACGGTGGCGCAGTGGTTAGCACTGTTGCCTTGCAGGTTGCAGGTTCAAAACTCGCCTGCTGCCTTTCTGCGTGGAGTTGGGTGTTCTCCCCATGCATGCGTGGGTTTCCCCCACAGGTCGCAGCGTGCCCTGTAGTTAACGCGTGTACGTTGCTTAAGCTCCAACACAAACAGAACTCCAGTAGGGAGGGCTGCACGCTGCAAGAGTTCAGTGAGTCAGAGCGCGGGGTGTCTCGCTCCGGCAGGACACGCAGAGTCATGGGCGCCCCCCTGGAGACATACGTCACCAAAAGTCAGCAGCTAACCCTCACCTGCTAACCCTCAGCAATAAAGCTGACACACACACACCTGTTCACAGTCAGCTCATGACCCCGTTTACTCCGCCCTGACACAGCTCACCATCGCTCCTCTTTCACACCCGCATCAGCCTCCAGTCTCAGCAGCAAAACGCCTCTGCACCACCCTTAAGGCTGGATGAGTGAGGCTGCCACCGACCTCGTGGGTTTGGCTTTACTTCTATGGGCGATTTCCAACCATTAAAATGTGAATAAGTAAGAAATTAATTAACACATTCAAATAAAATCTATTTAAATGTTATTTATGAAACACTTTTCACACAACAAGTGCAACTAAGATTATAACCCCCCCCCCCCCCCCCACACACACACACACACACACACACTAACCCTAACCCAACTGGCTGAGTTCAGATGAAAAAGTCACCAAAGAAGAAGGAAGCACCATCAGAAGGAGCCAACTGCAGTGGGAGCAGCAGGATTGTTAACTCTGACCCCTGCTTTCCACCGGAGCCGTCAGCAGCGCGAGTCGGCCGCGTCTCAGGAGCAGCGTGTCGCGGCCTTTACGCGCCGGTTCTATTTTCTACGCCCGACGCCTCTGAAACGGGTCAAGTTCGACATTTTGGGGGAAGGAAAGACAGGAAATCGGAAACGGAGCGAAGCTCCCGAGATTTTCAGAATAAAGAAACGTACTGCCTTCCGGTTGCTTTACTTTAAAAAAAAGTTACTAACTGCCGCCCCGTGAGAAGTTATCACCTAGCTAGCGGTCTCCTTTGTTTTTCAGGTCCGTATTGGCGATAATACAACAGACAGAACATAAAACACAAAACTTTTGGAGCCATGTTGTAGTTTTCTCCTGCTTGTTGTTGTGTTTACTGACAAAGTCACTCGTGTGACTTCGTGCTCGGTCGGTGGCAGCTGCTCCCCTGCTGCTCCGCGTCTCGTGGGAAGGGCCAAGCAGCAGCTGCTGCAGTAACGTGCTGCTGACGGCTCCGGTGGAAAGGAGGGGTCATTGTTAAATACAGACAGCAGCAGCTCAGGAGGTAGAGCGGGTTGTCCAGTAATCAGAAGGTTGCAAGTTTGATCCCAGCTCCGACCAGAGAATGCTGCTGTTGTGTCCTTGAGCAAGACACTTAACTCGCCTTGCCTGCTGGGGGTGGTCGGAGGGACCGGTGGCGCCCATGTTGAGCAGCCTCACCTCTATCAGTGCGCCCCAGAGCAGCTGTGGTTACATCGTAGCTCATCACCACCAGTGTGTGAATGACTGATTGTGTTGTGAAGCACCTTGAGGGGTCGTAGAACCCGGACGGCCAATACAAGAACAGCCCAGGTACCATTTTATTATTTAGTCCCACCCCTTGTGTGTGTGTGTGTAACTAGGTGTGTGTGTGTGTGTGTGTGTGTGTGTGTGTGTGTGTGCGTGTGCTTGTGTAACTAGGTGTGTATGTGTGTGTGTGCATGTGTTCTTGTGTAACGAGGTGTGTATGTGTGTGTGTGTGTGCTTGTGTAACTAGGTGTGTGTGTGTGCGTGTGTGCTTGTGTAACTAGGTGTGTGTGTGTGCTTGTGTAACTAGGTGTGTATGTGTGTGTGTGCTTGTGTAACTAGGTGTGTGTGTGTGTGTGCTTGTGTAACTAGGTGTGTATGTGAGTGTGTGTGTGTGCTTGTGTAACTAGGTGTGTGTATGTGTGCTTGTGTAACTAGGTGTGTATGTGAGTGTGTGTGTGTGCTTAGTGTAACTAGGTGTGTGTGTGTGCTTGTGTAACTAGGTGTGTGTGTGTGCTTGTGTAACTAGGTGTGTGTGTGTGCTTGTGTGACTAGGTGTGTGTGTGTGCTTGTGTAACTAGGTGTGTATGTGAGTGTGTGTGTGTGCTTGTGTAACTAGGTGTGTATGTGAGTGTGTGTGTGTGTGCTTGTGTAACTAGGTGTGTATGTGTGCTTGTGTAACTAGGTGTGTGTGTGTGCTTGTGTAACTAGGTGTGTGTGTGTGCTTGTGTAACTAGGTGTGTATGTGAGTGTGTGTGTGTGCTTGTGTAACTAGGTGTGTATGTGATTGTGCGTGTGTGCTTGTGTAACTAGGTGTGTATGTGAGTGTGTGCGTGTGCTTGTGTAACTAGGTGTGTATGTGAGTGTGTGTGTGTGCTTGTGTAACTAGGTGTGTGTGTGCTTGTGTAACTAGGTGTGTGTGTGTGCTTGTGTAACTAGGTGTGTGTGTGTGCTTGTGTAACTAGGTGTGTGTGTGTGCGCTTGTGTAACTAGGTGTGTGTGTGTGCTTGTGTAACTAGGTGTGTGTGTGTGTGCTTGTGTAACTAGGTGTGTATGTGAGTGTGTGTGTGTGTGCTTGTGTAACTAGGTGTGTATGTGAGTGTGTGTGTGTGTGTGCTTGTGTAACTAGGTGTGTGTGTGTGCTTGTGTAACTAGGTGTGTGTGTGTGCTTGTGTAACTAGGTGTGTGTGTGTGCTTGTGTAACTAGGTGTGTATGTGAGTGTGTGTGTGTGTGCTTGTGTAACTAGGTGTGTATGTGAGTGTGTGTGTGTGTGTGCTTGTGTAACTAGGTGTGTATGTGAGTGTGTGCGTGTGTACTTGTGTAACTAGGTGTGTATGTGAGTGTGTGCGTGTGCTTGTGTAACTGGTGTGTGTGCTTGTGTAACTAGGTGTGTGTGTGTGTGCTTGTGTAACTAGGTGTGTGTGTGTGCTTGTGTAACTAGGTGTGTATGTGAGTGTGTTTGTGTGCTTGTTTAACTAGGTGTGTATGTGAGTGTGTGTGTGCTTGTGTAACTAGGTGTGTATGTGAGTGTGTGTGTGTGCTTGTGTAACTAGGTGTGTATGTGAGTGTGTGTGTGTGCTTGTGTAACTAGGTGTGTATGTGAGTGTGTGTGTGTGCTTGTGTAACTAGGTGTGTATGTGTGTGTGTGTGTGTGCTTGTGTACCTAGGTGTGTGTGTGAGTGTGTGCGTGTGTGCTTGTGTAACTAGGTGTGTATGTGTGTGTGTGCTTGTGTAACTAGGTGTGTGTGTGTGTGTGTGCTTGTGTAACTAGGTGTGTGTGTGTGTGTGCTTGTGTAACTAGGTGTGTGTGTGTGCTTGTGTAACTAGGTGTGTGTGTGTGTGCTTGTGTAACTAGGTGTGTGTGTGTGCTTGTGTAACTAGGTGTGTATGTGTGTGTGTGTGTGCTTGTGTAACTAGGTGTGTGTGTGTGTGCTTGTGTAACTAGGTGTGTATGTGTGTGTGTGTGTGCTTGTGTAACTAGGCGTGTATGTATGTGTGTGTGTACTTGTGTAACTAGGTGTGTATGTGTATGTGTGCTTGTGTAACTTGGTGTGTATGTGTGTGTGTGCTTGTGTAACTAGGTGTGTATGTGTGTGTGTGTGTGTGCTTGTGTAACTAGGTGTGTGTGTGTGTGCTTGTGTAACTAGGTGTGTGTGTGTGTGCTTGTGTAACTAGGTGTGTGTGTGTGTGCTTGTGTAACTAGGTGTGTATGTGTGTGTGTGTGTGCTTGTGTAACTAGGCGTGTATGTATGTGTGTGTGTACTTGTGTAACTAGGTGTGTATGTGTATGTGTGCTTGTGTAACTTGGTGTGTATGTGTGTGTGTGCTTGTGTAACTAGGTGTGTATGTGTGTGTGTGTGCTTGTGTAACTAGGTGTGTATGTGAGTGTGTGTGTGCTTGTGTAACTAGGTGTGTATGTGTGTGTGTGCTTGTGTAACTAGGTGTGTATGTGTGTGTGTGTGCTTGTGTAACTAGGTGTGTATGTGAGTGTGTGTGTGCTTGTGTAACTAGGTGTGTATGTGTGTGTGTGCTTGTGTAACTAGGTGTGTATGTGTGTGTGTGCTTGTGTAACTAGGTGTGTATGTGTGTGTGTGTGCTTGTGTAACTAGGTGTGTATGTGAGTGTGTGTGTGCTTGTGTAACTAGGTGTGTATGTGTGTGTGTGCTTGTGTAACTAGGTGTGTATGTGTGTGTGTGTGCGTGTAACCAGAAGCCCTCCACGGTTCACCGTTCTTTTTGTTTTGATCTTTAGCTCTCTGTTGTTTGTTTGAAGCAGCTGAGTACTCCTGGTGGAGTTGGTGTTGTTATGAAGCAGAAAAGGATGGACTGTAGTGTAAACTTGTTTTGGTTTGCGTCTCCTGTAGATTGTCTCGTTGAGGTTAGGTAATGGATGTTCTCTAACTTCATTCTTGTTATTGATAAAAGACAGAGGTTGTAGTCTTTGGTCCAGGTACTTTGTCTAGGGTGGATACAGGGATCTTGTTTTGGACAGGCAGATCAGTGCAGTGACTAAATATAGTTTTATCAACTAAGAAAGATCACCAAAGTAAATACCTTGCTGTCAAAAAAGGATTTTTAAGCAGTAATCCATGCTTTTATTACATCAAGGCTTGATTACTGTAATTCTTTGTTCCTTGGTGTTTCACAATCCCACCTCTCACGTCTTCAGGTGGTGCAGAATGCTGCTGCACGACTGCTCACTGGGATGAAGAAGATGGAGCACGTTACTCCTGTCCTGGCCTCACTGCACTGGCTGCCTGTTTGTTTTAGAATTAGGGCTGCAACTAATGACTATTTTAATAGTCGACTAGTCACCGACTATTCAAACAATTAGTCGACTAATCGGATGATTATAACATTTTTCTTAAATTTGGCATGAGATTGGTTTCATTGTGTGAAAAATGATAATAAACACAAGAAAGATGGGTACTTCAATGGAAAATGCATATTTTATTGAACTTTGCTGCTGATGGGCCAATTCTTACTAAAAGTAAATAAAATGCCTTTCTAACACCAATTAGGCACAGTGCTCAGTCAGTGCAGACATAAATGCATAAATTAAATTAAAATACTTTTGTCAGGCGCAGTCGAGCATAACATTAAATCTCCTTTTTTAAAAGTGAAAATACGTTTAAAAAATGTACATCCAAAACAAAATGTGTTGGCTTTGGGCAGCAGTAGCTCAGCAGCTTGAGCGGGTTGTCCAGTAATCGGAAGGTTGCAGGTTCCATCCTGGCTCCGGACAGAGAATTCTGCTGTTGTGTCCTTGGGCAAGACACTTAACCCAGGTTGCCTGCTGGTGGTGGTCGGAGGGACCGGTGGCGCCTGTGCTCGGCAGCCTCGTCTCTGTCAGTGCGCCCCAGGACAGCTGTGGCTACATCGTAGCTCATCCCCACCAGGGTGTGAATGGATGAATGGTACTGTAAAGCGATTTGGAGTCCTTACTCTGAGAGGCGCTGCACACGTGCGGGTCATTTATCATTTTGTGTTATTTAAATCTTACAGAGGTGAGTCAGACTCTGTTTCATTCAACTGTCCGACGGGCTTTCTCTTTAAGTGTTCATGCATCACCGAGGTGCTGCCGTGATACGCGAGGACTGCTTTGCAAATAATGCAGGTCATCTTTTTGTTTGCTGAATCCCGGCTAGAATGCGCTCAAACTTTAGATGTTTTGGAACGCGTAGCTGCTGAGTCGGACGCCGCCACTTCTGTTAGCTGGTGCTCAGCAGAGTAACTTGCGCATGTGCGACTCTCTGCAGAGATTGTAATCAATCAATCAATTTTATTTGTAGAGCACCTTCCACAACGTTATCAGAAGCCCAAGGTGCTGAACAGCATCATCATACAAACATTCCCAGTACCTGGGCATAAAAGCAAGATAAAAACATAAAATCATAAAATATCAAGCAAACAATATTACCCCGGGTTTCCACGGGAGCCGTCAGCAGCACGTTACTGCAGCAGCACGTTACTGCAGCAGCACGTTACTGCAGCAGCACGTTACTGCAGCAGCACGTTACTGCAGCAGCACGTTACTGCAGCAGCACGTTACTGCAGCAGCACGTTACTGCAGCAGCACGTTACTGCAGCAGCACGTTACTGCAGCAGCACGTTACTGCAGCAGCACGTTACTGCAGCAGCACGTTACTGCAGCAGCACGTCTTGCTCGCGTAAGCTGCTGCTTGGCCCTTCCCACGGGACGCGAAGCAGCAGGGGAGCAGCTGTCACCGACCGAGCTCGAAGTCACACGAGTGACTTCGTCAGTAAACACAACAACAAGCAGGAGAAAACTACAACATGGTTTGTGTTTTATGTTCTGTCCATTTTGTAATCGCCAAACGGACCTGAAAAACAAAGGAGACCGCTAGCTAGGTGATAACTTCTCACGGGGACGCACAGTTAGTAACCTTTTTTTAAAGTAAAGCAACCGGAAGGCAGTACGTTCTTTATTCTGAAAATCTCGGTAGCTTCTCTCCATTTCCGCGTCCGATTTCCTGTCTTTCCTTCCCCAAACATGTCGAACTTGAACCGTTTCAGAGGCGTCGCGCGTAGAAAATAGAACCGGCGCGTAAAGGCCGCGACATGCTGCTCCTGAGACGCGGCCGACTCGCGCTGCTGACGGCTCCAGTGGAAAAGGTTCTGTTGACCACAGCGGTTCCTATCAGCAGCTATGATGTGCTGCTGCAGTAACGTGCTGCTGACGGCTCCTGTGGAAAGCCGGGGTCACAAATACAGAGAGGTAACGGAGTAAGACTAATCAATTAAAAACAAATGGTGGACAAAATAAGTTCAAGCATCCTGGTCAAAAAGAAGAAGAATTAAAACCAGCATGTCAGGGCAATTCAATGGACCCTAGCGCTGAAAAGCAATCAAATAGAAACGAGTCTTTAGACGAGACTTAAAGACTGGAAGGGACGGCGCCTGCCTAATGCTCAATGGTAATTCATTCCACAGAGCTGGAGCCAAAACAGAAAAAGCACGATAACCCCTCGATCGATATTTCGACCGAGGGACCACCAGAAGTTCCTGCTCGGCTGAGCGAAGAGACCGAGACGGAGCATACCTGTGCAAAAGTGCAGTAATGTACGAGGGGGCACTGCCCTGGAGGGCCTTATAAATGAATGAATGAATGATCAATTTATTCAGTCAGTCATCTTAAGATAATGTGCAATAACATGTCATACAAATAGTTACAAATACCATTTCTAACTAACATATGCTTTCATTTGTATATGGTGTCTATTTGGTATCTCATGACTGAACAGGTTTAGGCAGAAGCAATAGTTTATATAATTGCCTAACCAAATTACAAAACAACTTTTCAATCTCCCGCAATGAACCAACAGCCCAAATAAAAGTAAAACACAAATCCATCCATCAACATCAAATTAATACTCTTCAAAAATATTTTTACTGATACGTTTTTTAAGACCTGAAAGAGAAGTTGCTAATTTTAATTCTATTTTAGCCTCGTTCCAAAATTTTACTCCCATTACAGAGATACATCTCCTTTTCATGCCTTTTGTGGCTTTTTGTAGAACAAACATACATACACCTCTTAAATCATATTTACTTTCCCTCTTTGCAAAAAACATTAGTATATTTTCTGGCAGAGCCATTAATTTTACTTTAAACATAAATTGCATTATTTTATAATAGTATAGATCTTCTAATTTCATAATCTGTGATTTTAAAAACAGCGGGTCAGTGTGAGCATAATAATTGCTCTTGTTTATAACTCGAATAGATTTCTTTTGTATAGTTTTTATTTCATGTTTTAAAAGTTGAACCCCATATTTCTATACCGTATGCCATGTATGGTTGTATTAGTGAACAGTATATTAGACGTAAGGCCTTATGGTTTAGTATGTCCTTCAGTTTATATAATAGACCCAAAGATTTGGCAATTTTTCCTTTTATATAATTTAAATGATGCTTCCAGGATAAGTTAGAGTCAATCACGACACCAAGAAATTTTATTTCAGACACTCTTTCAATTTCAGTATCTGAAATTGTTAATTTAAAGTCCCCATTTTTTACCTTCTTATTTCCAAAAATCATAAATTTAGTCTTTTTTATATTCAGTGATAGTTTATTTACATCAAACCAAGATTTGAGGATATTTAACTCTTTTTCGGCCTTCTTTAAAAGTTCTTTTATATCTTTACCTGAACAAACCAAATTTGTATCATCTGCAAACATTATAAATTTGAAAAAATCTGTCACGTTACATAATACATATGTAATTTATATATAAAGTAAATAATATAGGACCTATTACTGACCCTTGTGGAACTCCACAACTTATTTCTCTAAATCCAGATTTTATATCTTTAATTTTTACATACTGTTGTCTGTCTTTTAAGTAACTCTCTATCCAGGACTTCGCTATACCTCGTAGGCCATAATTTTCCATCTTTTTCAATAATCTCCTGTGGTCAATGGTGTCAAAAGCCTTCTTTAAATCAACAAATATGCTAATAGAGAGTTCTTCGCTTTCACTTGCTTGGGCTATTTCTTCTACCATCTGCATTATCGCATAGGTAGTGGTTCTGTTTTTTCTAAATCCATATTGACTGTCACTTAATAATTTATTTTTAGTAATATATACAGTTGTGGTCAGAAGTTTACATACACTTGTAAAAAATATAATATAATGGCTCTACTGAGTGTCCCGTTATTTCTAAAACTCTGATTTTTCTCTGATAGAGTGATTGGAACAGATACTTCTTTGTCACAAAAAACATTCATGAAGTTTGGTTCTTTAATGTCTTTATTATGGGTTAACAGAGAAAAGTGATCACATTTGCTGGGTCACAAATATACATACAGCAGTGCTAATATTTGGTTACATGTCCCTTAGCCATTTTCACTTCAATTAGGCGCTTTTGGTAGCCATCCACAAGCTTCTGGCAAGCTTCTGGTTGAATCTTTGACCACTCCTCTTGACAGAATTGGTGAAGTTCAGTTAAATTTGATGGCTTTCTGACATGGACTTGTTTCTTCAGCACTGTCCACATGTTTTCAATGGGGTTTAAGTCAGGACTTTGGGAAGGCCATTCTAAAACCCTTATTCTAGCCTGATTTAGCCATTCCTTTACCACTTTTGATGTGTGTTTGGGGTCATTGTCCTGTTGGAACACCCAACTGCGCCCAAGACCCAACCTTCGTACTGATGATTTGAGGTTATGTTGAAGAATGTGAAGGTAATCCTCCTTCTTCATTATCCCATTTACTCTCTGTAAAGCACCAGTTCCATTGGCAGCAAAACAGCCCCACAGCATAATATTCCCACCACCATGCTTGACTGTAGGCATGGTGTTCTTGGGGTTAAAGGCCTCACCTTTTCTCCTCCAAACATATTGCTGGGCATTGTGGCCAAAAAGCTCGATTTTCGTTTCGTCTGACCACAGAACGTTCCTCCAGAAGGTCTTATCTTTGTCCATGTGATCAGCAGCAAACTTCAGTCGAGCCTTAAGGTGCCGCTTTTGGAGCAAGGGCTTCCTTCTTGCACGGCAGCCTCTCAGTCCATGGAGATGCAAAACACGTTTGACTGTGGACAATGACACCTGTGTTCCAGCAGCTTCTAATTCTTGGCAGATCTGCTTTTTGGTGATTCTTGGTTCACTCTTTACCCTCCTGACCAATTTTCTCTCAGCAGCAGGTGATAGCTTGCGTTTTCTTCCTGATCTTGGCAGTGATGAAACAGTGCCATGCACCTTATACTTACAAACAATTGTTTGCACTGTTGCTCTTGGGACCTGCAGCTGCTTTGAAATGGCCCCAAGTGACTTTCCTGACTTGTTCAAGTCAATAATTCGCTTTTTCAGATCCATGCTGAGCTCCTTTGACTTTCCCATTGTAGCGTTTGTGGGCGTTTGTATCCAATGAGCCCTATTTACCTGTCCTAAGAGAAGTCACCAGCTGTAGTCACTCATAATCACTCACAAGAAGTTAAGAGGCCATGCTATGAAGCTCAGTTCACTGACACGTTTCTAAGTCACCTAAATTGCTAGTTCATGTTGCTGTATGTATATTTGTGACCCAGCAAATGTGATCACTTTTCTCTGTTAACCCATAATAAAGACATTAAAGAACCAAACTTCGTGAATGTTTTTTGTGACAAAGAAGTATCTGTTCCAATCACTCTATCAGAGAAAAATCAGAGTTTTAGAAATAACGGGACACTCAGTAGAGCCATTATATTATATTTTTTACAAGTGTATGTAAACTTCTGACCACAACTGTATGTCTAGCTGGTTCACAAATAATTTCTCCAGTATTTTTGAAAATTGTGGAATAATTGCTATTGGCCTATAGTTTTCCATAGATTGCTTATTTCCAGTTTTAAATATTGGGATCACTTTTGTTATCTTCATAGTTTTAGGGAAATGACCTTTATGTAGTGATAGGTCATATATATGTCAATGGTCTCACAATAGAGAATAAAACTTCTTTTATAATTCCCATATCAATTTCATTTATATCTGTGGATTTTTTGTTTTTAATTTTTCTTACTGTATTTACAACGTCAGTCTCCTAAACGAGAGTTAAGATTTTAAATTTAGCTCGATATTGCACCGGGAGCCAGTGCAGAGCAGTCAGCACTGGAGTAATGTGATGTCGACATCTAGTACCCATCAGAAACCTAGCCACTGAGTTCTGCACAAACTGGAGCCGTGCAACCGTGCACTGGGCCAGATCAGCATACAGAGCGTTACAGTAGTCCAGACGGGACAGGACGAAAGCATGCAACACAGACTCCAGATGAGCTCTGGACAGCAGAGGCCTGATCCTGGATAGTCTTTTCAGGTTAAAAACAGGGCCTCACCACTGTATTTACGTGAGTGTCAAGATTAAGTGTGGAGTCAATTTTAATCCCCAAATTACTGACCATTTTCTTTTCATAGGGGGTCAATGGGCCAAGGTCAATTATCAGCACCTGAGCCATTTCTTCTGCCAGGACTAAGTATTAGGGATGAGCGAGTACACCACTATCTGTATCTGTATCTGTTCAACCAACTAAATTATCTGTATCTGTACTCGGAATGGGTGTGGCATAACCCGGAAGTGGGCGTGGTTTAACCGGAAGTGAGTGTGGTTTACATTAATATATTATTTTAAGTCTGAAATTTATATGGATTGATCAGAAGTTGATTTGTGTATTGTTTATCTGAAAACTATTTACAGAGCAGCCTCAGAACTGAGATGAAATATTTTTGATCACAATAGTAAAGGAACTATTACAGAACAAGTGTTTCAATAAAATCCGAACATTAATATTTAAGTGCATGGATTAATACATCTGAACTCATGCAGTAGGAACTAGGAAATATGAAATGCTAGAACCAGACACTACTTTATATATTTATTTTTTATTTTAATTTGATTAAACAGATTTTTTTCTTAACGTTCTTGGCATTTTGCCCCACACAAAGTTAAACAAAACAATGTGGATTGAGGTGTGTGTGTCTGAGAGAGGGAGATAGATGGAGTAAAAAAAATAAAAAACCCGACCGGAGCGGAGGTAGTGAGTGACTGATGCAGCACGTCAGCTCTGTCTTGTCAAATGCACCATGTACGTTACGAAAAAAGTAACTTTAAATATTCAACCGAAAAAGAGGCGAGCTGAAGAAAACCTAGGGAAAACTGAAGAAACGTGAGCAACATTGAAGCAATCACAGCAAGATCTGTTACTGTCTGTGTGTGTGCGTGGATGGGCCGGACGGACTGAGCTCCCGGCCGGCTAGAGAGTTTTGTGTGTAGGGAGGGGCGGGCGCTCTATGTGACTGGCCAATCACAGAGCGTGAAGACAGTCAGTTACCCAATGAGGATTTTCCTTCAGCACGATTACAGATATTTACCAGTTTTAATCGTTTCATGTTCGTACTCGTCAAAAACGCTTTATCCGTACCGGATACTCGTCTGAAACGAGTATCCGGCTCATCCCTACTAAGTATTATGACTTCCGTTTTGCTTTCATGTAGGTGCAAAAAATTAGAAGCCATCCAACATTTTATGTCCTTCAAACAATCCAGTAAAGGAGAAACAGATCTATCCTCCCCATGTCGAAGAGGGAGATAGATCTGGCAGTCATCAGCAAAAAAAATGAAATTTCACATTATGCTGATGAAGGAGGCCTCCAAGAGGCAGCAAATACACTGCAAATAGGAGATGACCAAGGACAGAGCCCTGTTGCACACCCCAACAAAGTCTCACGCAGGGTGACGTCACCTCACCCATCTGAACACAAAATGTCCTGTCATGAAGGTAGGAGCGAAGCCATTGGAGGGCCTGCCCAGTTATCCCCACCCAATGCTGTAGTCGGCCCAGAAGGACTTCGTGGTCGACTGTATCGAAAGCTGCAGATAAGTCCAGCAATAGTAGGACAACATCGTTATCCATGTCACAGGCTAAGAACGCGTCATTAAAAACCATTAAAAGAGCAGATTCAGTGCTGTGACCTGCCCTGAACCCTGACTGAAAGGTCTCCCATAAATCATTTGTGTCCATAAAGGCAACCAACTGTGAATACACGACCTTCTCCAGCAGTTTGGAAAGAAAAGGGAGTTTTGAGATGGGCCTGTAAGAGCTAAGGTTGTCACATCCAGCCCCGACTTTTTTAACATGGGATGAATAACAGCCTTCTTAAACGAGGACGGAACCATACCAGAAGTAAGACTGCCATTTATGATTGCCAACAGCAGAGGGCCTATCACTGGAAAGAGTTCTTTATAAATTCTAGCGGACAGCACATCACAAGGAGAGCCAGAAGGTTTAAGCTGAGCGACCGGTTTTTCCAAGTCTGATAAGGATACAGGCTCAAATGTTTCCAGAGTAGCCTGGGGCGGCTCTGGGAGTAGAGAGTCAGGTGGTGAGTTTGTAATGGCAGCTCGAATAGATGTAACCTTATCAACAAAAGTGAAGAAAGTCATTACAAGTTTCACCTGTGGGAGGCAAAGAGCTAGAATCAGAGAACTCAAGTAGCGAATTTACTACAGAACAAAGAGAGCGTGGATCGTGAGAATTTTTTTCCACGATATCAGCAAAGAACTTCACCTGTGCTTCCTTAAGAGTTTGCTGATAGCTAAACAAAGATTCTCTGAATATCTCACGAGAGACTTGGAGTCTGTCTTTCTTCCATTTCCTTTCTGCCCTCCTGCAGGCCCGAACATCATCAGAGAGCCATGGT
Source organism: Nothobranchius furzeri (assembly GCF_043380555.1). NCBI lineage: Eukaryota > Metazoa > Chordata > Actinopteri > Cyprinodontiformes > Nothobranchiidae > Nothobranchius > Nothobranchius furzeri. The sequence continues at coordinate 65,210,736 of NC_091747.1, forward strand.
TCTGGCCTAGGCCTCGGCTTTTTAATCCCAAGAGGTGCAATTCTATCCAAAATGTTTTTACAGATACTGTCAAACTGGAGTGTAAGCTCCTCTGCATTAAGTGACATTGTGTGTAAACCCCAGGTTCTCTGATCCAGTCGACCCACAAACCAAAAAATGAAATTATGACACGTCTCTAAATAAAGAGTAGAGACAACCCATAGAAGCACTGATTTGATCTCATTTCAGAGAAAAATAGAACAGGTCAGATGCACCTAATAAATAAAATTACTAACAAACTCAGTTCCTTTGCTTCACTGTTCTGGTGCTGAGAATATCACTAATGCAGATCAAAGGAGACACACAGATGAATGCACCTCTTATTTATTATTTGGAGACTACATTTACTGCAGCTGGCAGAGGCAGAGATTGTTTCTATTGATACACGGAGTTTACAGAATCATTTTAAATTTTAATAGGGGAAGACTGCAGGAGGGAGCGGTAAAATACAGGGGGTCCCCAGCAAAAACAAGAAACTTTACGAGTCTGATGAAACCCGCTGGTTTTCCATCAGGCAGTCACGGGGCAGCTCCAACGACCCAGTGGCTGTGCTGGGTCAATGTTATCGAGCTCAGTCCAGTGTCGGTACAGGATCTGCTCGGGTGCAAGATCGGCTCGGGGTCCTTCGACTGCCGATGACGTCAAAGTACGGCAAACCTACTCGGACAAAATACACTACACATCTATACTGTTGGAAAGAATTTAGCAGTTTCGTTATTAAAATGTTTCTTAAGACGTAAGTTTGTGTTTATAATGGTATTTGTAAAATAAAACACTAGATTGTATTCATAATGTTGAACTCCTCTTTGAGCACATCCCTTGAAGGATCATAGGTATTAGCAACACCTGTGAAATTGTATTTGCAGGAAAGAAATGTGTCCCGTTTATCGAAGTATTTTGTGTTTAGCGTTTTTGACGTCTTGTCCATGCGTAGTTCAGTTACGCTCATAGCTGCTAGCCAAAACTCTGGAGTTAAAAGTTTTCTGGCTTTACTAAAATACCTGTCTGTACTTATTTGATTGATGGTAGTTTTACTTTCTATTAGACTACAAATGTAATCATTTGGCACGTTTCTAATTCATAATTTGTAATAATGTAATCGATGATATTAGCATTAGCATTCCTATGGGTTTTTCCATGTATATTAGCATTGCGCTAACCACTCGCTGCCAAATTGCAGCCTTTGCGATTAGAAAATCTCTTTTTGTCACATCGCAATTTAATTGCACATGCAATTAATCGTTCAGCCCTAATATACATGCAGCTCTATGCTAAAAGTATATTTTCAAAGAGGTAATGATGGATTTCTCTGTAAAAGTTGTCCATCTTTCCAACAGAAAAATTTTGCCTGGACCAACGTAACGTGATAACAACGTAACGTGATTACATAATTCCGTAAGGTTCGTGTTCAGCCAATCAACTACTTTGATGTCATCGGCAGTCGACGGACCCCGAGCCGATCTTGTACCGACACCGGCTCGGCAGAGGGTGAACAAGCCGAGGTGACGTCGTGCTCTGCTTAAGAAGAGGTGTTATTTTCCCGCTTCAGAAGAAGCGTCCAAAATGTTTTTACGCTTTGTCCGAGACATGTCACGTCGCTAAGTTGTTAGCGCCGCGCGCTAACACGTCAATAGTGCAGCGTAGCCTGCTGGAGGTTTTAAGGGTTCAGATAAAAACCCCCGACCCCTCAGGCTGCTCACACATCGATCTTAAGTTGTCGCTGTTGCGCTCACACCGTAATACAGTATTAGATGCAGTTAAAGCCAGACATGAAAAAATAAATAAATTTTACATGAATAAGTGATGCTTAGCCTGGTGGGGGGAGGAGAACCTGTCAAGATCGTCAACACTCGTTTATCTTAATGCTATTGAAACATGTAAACCAAAAAGCATTATATCCACTGCTACCTTTCTAATTTTAAACTCAGTAACTTATGCTGTAACTTCACCTTGCCCTGCCTGCTCCTCCTTGCTGCCCACCGGCTGTGATCACAAGCGACAACATAGTAGTTCCCGCTGCTTCTTCAGGAAACAGCGCAAAAAAAAAAAAAACCTTGGGATGTTGTAGGCGTAGCGGTGGGATTTCAGCCGTGGCAGGCCGCCACGGCTACGCCTATGTAAGGGAAACACTGATAACCCTACGTACCTGTCTCTCACCCACACGTCTGTCTCTCAACTATCTTTACATCTGTCTCATCTACCTCCGTCTCACTTGTTTTCTGTAGGCGTTTAAACACAAGTCTCACCTGAAGGATCATGAGAGGAGACACAGAGGAGAGAAGCCCTTCGTCTGTCCATCCTGCACCAAGGCCTTCGCCAAGGTAACTCTAGGCCCTCTAGACCTTGTCTCAGCTGCTCTGGTCTGAAGACTAGCCAGTAGTTACTCACACCTGTTCCTACAACACAGGGGTCGGCAACCTGTTCCCATCAAAGAGCCATTATTACCCGTTTCCCACTGTAAAGAAAACACTGCAGCAGCCGTGGCATTGTGGGCGGGGCCTACCCTCAGACAGCAGAGAGCTGCTCACAACAGGTGACAGCAGCCAGTACCGGTCGCTCGTGTACGTCAAAGCTATCTTTCATAAGACGATAATCAATAAAACGATTTATATAAAGTGGATCCAGAAGTTGTAGCCCGTCTCTGCTACAATATTTAGATATTTTTCACCCTGTTGGTGGTTTACTGAGCAGGTGCCACTTTTGTCATACGTTTCTGTTTAAAACATGTTTAGACTGTTCAGAATACAAATCCAGGCTCTGTCACGTTTGATTGTTGTAATTAAACTTTGTAGGTGGGGACGGTCAGAAAAGGATCCGATCATTTTGTTTGTCCCTCATTTACAGTGGCGGAGATAACGGCGAAGTGCGCCTGGCTCTGGTGTTAATCAAGTTAAATTACATCTATTTTCACAAGAAAACAGAACAGTTAAAAGCAGGGCTTGTGTTGACCGGACAGTTCCTGTGTTTGACCGTTTATTTTGACGGAGAAAGAATAGAAAGAATTACCCCGACGCATGCAGACGAACTGACATTTTAGGTTAGATATTGGTCTATAATTCATTGGGTCTTCTGGATCCAGAGAAGGCTTCTTAAGTGAAGGTTTGATTACAGCAACCTTAAAATCTTGTGGTACATACCCATTTACTAAGGATAGATTTATTATATTTAGAATGGGGGCAGTAACCAAAGGAAATGCATCTTTAAAAATTTGGTTGGGATTGGATCCCAACCCAATATAAATAAAGCTTTGATTGATTGATTGATTGATTGATTGATTGATTGATCCAAAATGCAAGTTGAAGGTTTAGATGATGCTAATATTTTTGATAACTCTGAAAGCTCAACTGGATCAAAACGGTTCAAGCACAGATGAGGTTCTACAGTCACCTCTGATGCTGCCTCACTTACTGAGGAAGAAGAAATCGCATTAGGGAGGATGCTAAAGATTTTGTTTCTAATAGAATTAATTTTATTTGTAAAAAATCCCATGAAGTCATTGCTGCTGAGGGCTAAGGGAATAGATGGCTCAGAGCTATGATTCTGTGTAAGTTTAGCATCTGTACTGAACAGAAATTTAGGATTATGCTTATTCTCCTCAATTAATGCTGAGAGATAAGCAATTCTAGTTTGTCTAAGCTTATTTTTATAAAGCACAAAACTATTTTTCCAGGATAGGTAGGCCTCCTCATGGTGCGTAGAGTGCCATGTTCTCTCCAATTTCCTAGAGTTTTGTTTTAAGGTTCGTAAATGAGAGTTAAACCAGGGAGCCAACTTCCTGTCCCTAATTACCTTCTTTTTTAAAGGGGCAACATCATCTAATGCCACACGTAAAGTGGAATTAACATGATGAACTAAGGCATCAATTTGTGAGGGGCTAGAACTGAAAATATTGCCCTCTGCTACGTTCCTCTGAGATGCTGAGGACAGTAAAGATGGAACAGTTGATTTAAAAGATGCAACTGCGTTGTCAGATAGAGACCGACTATAGTGAAATTTACTTTCATTATAGTCGGTCCGAGAGGACTGGATTATGTGGAAAGATCGTTATTTCCTCACACTCCATGCCATAAGTCAGCACAAGGTATAATGTATGATGGCAGGAGTGGGCGGAGCTATGTATTCTTTGAGTAAAACCAATTGAGTCCAAGATATTACTAAAGGCTACATTGAGGCAATCATTTTCAATGTCCACATGGATATTAAAATCCCCCACTACAATGACCTTATCAGTATTTAGCACCAAATCAGATAAAAAATCAGAGATCTGATCCAAAAACTCAGAGTAAGGGCCTGGTGGACGATATAAAACTACAAACAAGAGTGGTTTTACAGTTTTGCAATCTGGATTAGGAAAACTAAGAATAAGATGTTCAAACGAACTGTAACTATTAATCTGTAAGGGACTGATTAATAAGTCCGAATGAAAAATGGTTGCCACTCCTCCTCCTCGCCCTGTACTTCGAGCAATGTGATGATTTAAATAATTTGAAGGAGTCGACTCGTTTAAGCTAACATAGTCCTCTTGCTGCAGCCAGGACTCTGTGAGAGAGAGCAAAGAGATCTGATTATCGCAAATCAAGTCATTAACTAACAAAGTCTTAGAAAAAATGGATCTAATGTTCAACAACCCACATTTAATTTTTCTAGTTTGCTGCTCAGTTGAATTTGTTCTAATATTTATGAGATTTCCATGATTTGCTTTATTAAGCCTGATATTTAATCTGTGTGATTTTGGCCGTGGGCAGGACACTGTCTCTATGGGGTAGAGGGTGGGTAACAGTACAGAAGCTGCAGAGGGGTGGGTTAAACTACGACTCTGCTTCCTGGTCTGGACCCTGGGTAGTCATGGAGGACTAATAAAACTGGCCATGTTCCTAGAAAGAAGAGCTGCTCCATCCAAAGAGGGATAGATGCCGTCTCTCCGCATCAGACCAGGTTTTCCCCAAAAAGTTTTCCAATTATCAATGTAGCCCACGTTGTTTTCAGGACACCACCTAGACAGCCAGCGGTTGAAGGACAGCATGCGGCTAAACATGTCGTCACTGGTCCGATCAGGCAGGGGGCCAGAGAAAATTACGGCGTCCGACATTGTTTTGGCAAACTTACACACCGAAGCAACATTAATTTTAGTGACCTCCGATTGGCGTAACGGGGTGTCGTTACCGCCAGCGTGAATAACAATCTTACTGTATTTACGCTTATCCTTAGCCAGCAGTTTCAGATAAGATTTAATGTCGCCCGCTCTGGCCCCAGGTAAACATTTAACTATGGTTGCTGGAGTCTCTAATGCCACGTTTCTGACTATGGAGCTGCCAATGATCAGAGTCGGCTTGTCAGTGGGTGCGTCACTGAGCGGGGAAAATCTATTAGAAACGTGGACGGGTTGGTGGTGGCCCACGGGCTGGCTTCTATGCTTCCTGCGTACCGTCACCCAGCCGGCCTGAGGTCCCGGCTGCTCGGGTTCTGCTGGAAGACTGCTACGGGGTGGTTCTGAGCTAGTTAGCCCCACGCTAGCTAAGTAGCTACAGCTGTTTACGGGTTTTTCAACAGCGCGGAGCCGGGACTCCAATTCCGAAACCCTCGCCTCCAAAGCTACAAAAATGCTACATTTATTACACGTACCATATCACTAAAGGAGGCAGAGGAGTAACTAAACATCTGACACAGAGAGCAAGAGATAGGAGACGGAGAAGCAGAGACAGAAGTAGCCATAGCCGTGCTGAGGCTAAGTTAACTGGACGAGCAAACTGTTCAACACCAAATAAACTGCGTGCAAACTCAAATGGTTCCCTAAAAGCTAGGTGGAACAACAGAAAATGTGTGTTTTAGCGTGCTTTTGTGCTACAATAACTCAGAGATATCCTAGTACAGAGAAATTAAATCAGTTTTAGCGAGCCCCAAACACCAAACAGCTACACGGAGTGCAACACTGAAAACAGGAAACAGGAAACGCCTTACCGCCAGGTGCAGCCAATCAGCAGTGTGGCACCAAAAACGTTGGACAGATATGATAGGAGGTTGTTTGGTCTGCTCATGGCAGCAAGTAAGAAAGCAATCACGAGGAGATGGATGACGGCGGAAACCCCTAATATTGAGGACTGGAATGCTATTGTACACGAAATTTATGCAATGGAAAAATGACGCTTTCTCTCAGGGTTCAAAAAGAAAAACTCTATAAAATCTGGTCTAAATGGTCTGAATATGTAAAACCAATAAGATCTGACTATGGGTAAGCCACAAAACTGCAAAAGAGTAACCCGCCACCCTTGTACTGATGCCAGTTTGCTTAACCCTGTAATGAGCCTGTCTCCCCCCCCCCCCCCCCCATGCCTTTCTGTGTTTTTGTTTGTTTGTTTCCTTTCTCTCTGTTTTGTTCCTCTACCTGTGTGTTCTCTTCCACAGCAGATCGATGTTATAACACTGATAAAAACAAATTAAAAAATAATAAAATAAAAATTCTGGATTACAAGAATCACAGGCTGTTGTGTTTTACATGGTTCATTGCTTTTTTTTATCCATCCATCTTTAGTTCATGTAAAACCATTTCAATTTCTTCTAGGGGTGGGCAACATCAGGTCATTCCCAATATTACCAGTCATTTTTCATTTATCATGTTGAGCTAATTTCGTGATCCATTTCATCCATTACACAACTCAGGTGGGTCATTTATTTATTTATTTATTTATTTATTTATTTATTATCAACGCAATCATGACTGGAATCTCAGTTTTAATTTATATCAGCCAGTAAGATAAAATACGAGGAATTTTGGCCTCTCCTGGCTTCCGTACCTGTAACCTGGTTACGCAGAGGAGGGGTTTGGCTCATCTGTGCACATGAATGGGAAAATCACCGGTGAAGTGGTGAATTAAAATGTTAGGAGAGGAGATTCGTGAGTCACGGTAGCAAGCCCGGCTTGCTGTGATGAGAGAGAGAGTGGCGAGCGAGTCTGTGGCTGATGAATGAAAACATTTGGGGTTGAATCCTCGTCATAATTGGCTGGCAGTGTGTCTGGTTGCCATGGAAACATGTAAACTGAGCATGCTAGCTAAATAACTACACAGCTTTGTACAAACAGCTCATGGTCTCTATCTTGGTTTTGGTGTCATTGTAGTCCTCGTAGACATTAATTATTATTGCTTTGTCTGGATGAAGATCGAGGCTCTGTCCTTCCATTCTCATTTATCTGGCATCATTTAACAGGGTCTGCCTATGGACGCACGTGAGTCTTGATTGCCGATCCTCATTTGGATTAGAGGGGATTGAATCCGCCTGAGAATGGTTTTTGGATCTGGCGAAACCTGGAGTGGATGGGAGGGCTAGGTCCATCAGGGATTTATCAGGATATCCTGATGTTCTAAACTTGCTTTCTGTTTTTGTATTTATTGTCTTCATTTAACCTATTTGAAGATTGTTTTAAAACCTATTTTTTGCTTTCAGGCCTCAGACCTGAAGCGTCATGAAAACAACATGCACAGTGAGAGGAAGCAGCTGAATTCTCTACAGAGTGATACAGAGACGCTGCAGGCAGCTGCCCTGGCTGCAGAGGAGCAACACCTGGAGAACATCAGCTGCTCGTAACACCTGGAGAGCAGCAGCTGCTCGTAACACCTGGAGAACATCAGCTGCTCGTAACACCTGGAGAGCAGCAGCTGCTCGTAACACCTGGAGAGCATCAGCTGCTCGTAACACCTGGAGAGCATCAGCTGCTCGTAACACCTGGAGAGCAGCAGCTGCTCGTAACACCTGGAGAACATCAAGCTGCTCGTAACACCTGGAGAACATCAGCTGCTCGTAACACCTAGAGAGCAGCAGCTGCTCGTAACACCTGGAGAACAGCAGCTGCTCGTAACACCTGGAGAACATCAAGCTGCTCGTAACACCTGGAGAACATCAGCTGCTCGTAACACCTGGAGAGCAGCAGCTGCTCGTAACACCTGGAGAACAGCAGCTGCTCGTAACACCTGGAGAACATCAGCTGCTCGTAACACCTAGAGAGCAGCAGCTGCTCGTAACACCTGGAGAACATCAAGCTGCTCGTAACACCTGGAGAACATCAGCTGCTCGTAACACCTAGAGAGCAGCAGCTGCTCGTAACACCTGGAGAACAGCAGCTGCTCGTAACACCTGGAGAACATCAAGCTGCTCGTAACACCTGGAGAACATCAGCTGCTCGTAACACCTGGAGAGCAGCAGCTGCTCGTAACACCTGGAGAACAGCAGCTGCTCGTAACACCTGGAGAACATCAGCTGCTCGTAACACCTAGAGAGCATCAGCTGCTCGTAACACCTGGAGAGCAGCAGCTGCTCGTAACACCTGGAGAGCAGCAGCTGCTCGTAACACCTGGAGAGCAGCAGCTGCTCGTAACACCTGGAGAGCAGCAGCTGCTCGTAACACCTGGAGAACATCAGCTGCTCGTAACACCTAGAGAGCAGCAGCTGCTCGTAACACCTGGAGAACAGCAGCTGCTCGTAACACCTGGAGAGCATCAGCTGCTCGTAACACCTAGAGAGCAGCAGCTGCTCGTAACACCTGGAGAGCAGCAGCTGAATAACTGGATATTTGCTCTTATGTGGCGACGACCTTCTGGTCTGAACAGAAGCACATGAGCTTACTGAAGTCTGAACTGTAATCTAAGCTCTGCATTGACCTAGGGCATCATGTTTGCTCCGTCTGCTGGTTAGAGTCTGAACCGAACCGTACAGAAACTTGTATTTAAAGCTGTAGTGCTCAGTTTCATGAGCAGAGGCTCTGTGTTGTGAAACATGCCTTGGTGCCAGTGTTTCATCATGTCACTAATCTACAGAAGCCCAGAATGGACACTAAGGACCGTCTGCCAATTGATGATGAAATAAAATCTTTTAAAGCTGCTTTTCAACATGTCTGAATGTTTCAGTATCATTGGGATGTCTTGGAACATCTGTAAACAGGTGACAGGTGATGGTTAAAGGGTGGTTATTCACATCTGCCAGTATTCCATTTGCTTTAGCTTAGCATAAACAATCTAACTGAATGGTAACAGCTAGCATTTCATGTGCAAAATGTCATGAAAATTGAGACATTTCTTGGTGACCTCATTAATTGTTTCTGCTCAGAGTAAAAGGAGCTGAAATGGAGGAGGCAGGTTTTTTTCATTTTATTTATTTATTTGTTTATTTGTTTCCGGTTGGTAACAAGATGGCGCCTATGCTTGGCTTAGCTGCGGTCATAGGCCACTTTTTCAAACTTTTCTCCACTAACCACCTCTTTTCCACCTACCAAATTTATGAAGATGACATCCAACTGCGTCAAAGTCGCAGAATTGCAACAAGCAGCAATGTTGGATTTAATAAGCCACAGCAGCAGAAATGAGCCCTCATACAGTTAATACGTTACACATCGGGGTGGCAGACACCTGTAACTTCAATCCAAGCAGCATTTGTGGGTGTGTTACTATTCAAACTTTTGGAGTATTTAGAACTGGAACCCCGCCCACCAGTCGCAGAGTCGCGGGGCTTGTCAGAGCAGTCAGATCGAGTGAGAGCGAGCGAGTGGTAGAGGAATAAAACAATGCAGAGGAATGTTCAATGCTGACGAAGCTCTTCGTGTAGTACTGGCAGATTCGGATTCGGAGGAAGAATATTTACTTTCCGAGGATGATCTGCGGTCTTCTAGCGAGACGGAAAGCGTTGCATCAGCGCGCAGCAACAGGGAGTCTGACGACGCAGTTACACAAGCAGCCCATCCAGCCCTTACCTTGTCCGATGTTCTGCATCACCATGTCCGTACCGGGTCTGATCCTTCGCTCCACCGTGCCAGGGGTGGGGGAGGGGTGTGGTGGCAGTGATCGGTCCGGTGAAAACGCCGCTGGTGAATGATTCAGCCCCGGGGGTGTAATCCGCGGTAATTGGAGCCGGAGGAGGAGAAACCGCTGGGTCGGGGAAAGACAGGTGGCAGGGTGGCCTCGAGCAGCACCAGTGTCGGTACAGGATCGGCTCGGGGTCCTTCGCCTGCCGATGACGTCACATGACTGCAAATCTACTCGGCTTTCACACAAGTTTTGGAAAGACATCAGCAGTTTAGTTAATAAATTCTTGTTTGTTAACACCTAAATGTTTCCTTTGTAATTGTAATTTGTTGGATCAGGAGATGTGCATGCGCTGACGGCCGATCACCGGACACAGCAGCGTTTGAAGCTGATGACAGCTCATTAGCAAACATCCACAAACAATTTAGATGCATTTTTGCCTAATTTAACTACTGACAACGAAAAAATAATCTGGTAAGTATAACTCGCTCAATCTGGAGGTAAGTGAAGGAAATTTAGAAAGTTTGTTAAATTATATTGACGATGTTTTTGAAGTTTTCGTCATGGGTCCGAAGAAATCAGCAGCTGAGGCTGAAACACCTGCTGGGATCAAGAGGAGCCGTCCTCAGGACTCGCCTGAGACCTCATCTCCCCGGAAGGACGTATTGGAATTATTAGATTCTATAGATAAACGGCTTCTGGGATTTGAGGGGCGTCTTCATCTGCTTGAGGTTCTTCACCAGGAGTTTCAGAACCTCCGAACATCTCTGGAGTTCAGCCAAGAGCAGGTTGGGCGGCTCGCTGCTGAGAACGCGTCTCTGCGGGAGTCCGTTTCTTCCCTGGAAGAGGGAATGACGCGGATCACCCAAGACAACAAAACTCTGAAGGAGACGGTTTTGGACCTTCAGGCCCGTAGCATGAGGGATAATCTGGTGTTTGCAGGCCTGCCAGAGCAGACGGGAGGGGCGGAGAACTGCGAGCATACAATCAAGAACTTTCTCCAGACCCAAATGAAGATACCCGAAGAAACGGTAAAAAACATCACCTTTCACCGGGTACATCGCCTTGGAGCTAGACGAGTGGACAGCAGAAGACCTCGTCCCATCGTGGCTAAATTTGAACATTTTAAGCAGAAGGATCTTGTTAAAAGTCACGGAAGAGAGCTCAATGGAAAAGACTTCAGCGTCAATGATCAGTTCCCTAAGGAAATTCTGGATCGGCGCCGGGCCCTCTTTCCGCTGCGCAAAAAGTTTATCCAGGATGGGAAGAGAGCTGTCATCTCGGTGGATAAGCTTTATGTGGACAATAAACTTTACAAGGAGCGAGGAGTGACTGACTGGCTGTTTTAGCCCAACATCAGGTCAGACATTTATTATTCTTATCAGGATTCACTGGGTTTGATCATGTCAGGATTAAATAGCTGCTAAATCCATATTCTAGATGATGAGATCACCTGTTCTTCACCACTTCACACCCCTACCACCTTTTTTTTTTAGTTCTTTCTTCTTTTTTAACCTGTATCTGTATTTTCCTTACCTCTTTACCTGCTTCTGCACCTTTACACCTGTATGGCACAACCACACAACTTTCCAACACTGCGTCAGACTCCACACACAAACACACACACACACACACACACACACACACATAGATAGATATATTAAATTCACAGCACAATATCATAATTTATGCGTCAAATAATACAACCACAAACACTGTTGGATCTTTATTATTGTTAGTATTATTATTATTTACTTTTCTGTTATTTATTAACATACTATTTTATACATTTACAGGTGCTGGCCAGTAAATTAGAATATCATCAAAAGGTTGAAAATATTTCAGTAATTCCATTCAAAACGTGAAACGTGTACATTATATTCATGCAATGCACACAGACCAATGTATTTCCAATGTTCATTACATTTAAATTTGATATTCATAAGTGACAACTAATGAAAACTCCAAATTTGGTATCTCAAAAAATTAGAATATTCTGAAAAGGCTGAATATAGAAGACACCTGCTGCCACTCTAATCAGCTGATTTACTCAAAACACCTGCAAAGGCCTTTAAAAGGTCCCTCAGTCTTGTTTTGAAGGCACCACAATCATGGGGAAGACTTCTGACTTAACAGCTGTCCAAAAGACAATCATTGACACCTTGCACAAGGAGGGCAAGACACAAAAGGTGATTGCTAAAGAAGCTGGCTGTTCGCAGAGCTCTGTGTCAAAGCACATTAACAGACAGGCGAAGGGACGGAAAAAATGTGGTAGAAAAAAGTGTACAAGCTCTAGGGATAACCGCACCCTGCAGAGAATTGTGACGACAAACCCATTCAAAAATGTGGGGGAGATCCACAAAGAGTGGACTGCAGCTGGAGTCAGCGCTTCAAGAACCACCACGAGGAGACTCATGAAAGACATGGGATTCAGGTGTCGCATTCCGTGTGTCAAGCCACTCTTGAACATGAAACAGCGCAAGAAGCGTCTCGCCTGGGCCAAGGACAAAAAGGACTGGACTGATGCTGAGTGGTCCAAAGTTATGTTTTCTGATGAAAGCAAGTTCTGCATTTCCTTTGGAAATCAAGGACCCAGAGTCTGGAGGAAGAGCGGAGAAGCACAGAATCCACGTTGCATGAGGTCCAGTGTAAAGTTTCCACCGTCAGTGATGGTGTGGGGTGCCATGTCATCTGCCGGTGTTGGCCCACTCTGTTTCCTGAGGTCCAGGGTCAATGCAGCCGTCTACCAGGAAGTTTTAGAGCACTTCATGCTTCCTGCTGCTGACCAACTTTATGGGGATGCAGACTTCACCTTTCAACAGGACTTGGCACCTGCACACAGTGCCAAAACCACCAGCACCTGGTTCAAGGACCATGGTATCCCTGTCCTTGATTGGCCAGCAAACTCGCCTGACCTTAACCCCATAGAAAATCTATGGGGTATTGTGAAGCGGAGGATGCAATACGCTAGACCCAACAATGCAGAGGAGCTGAAGACGACTATCAGAGCAACCTGGGCTCTCATAACACCTGAGCAGTGCCACAGACTGATCGAGTCCATGCCACGCCGCATTACTGCAGTTATTGAGGCAAAAGGAGCCCCGACTAAGTATTGAGTGCTATACATGCACATTCTTTTCATGTTCATTCTTTTCAGTTGGCCAACATTAGAGAAACAAACATTTTTTCATTGGCCTTTAGAATATTCTAATTTTCTGAGATACCAGATTTGATGTTTTCATTGGTTGTCACCTATAAATATCAAAATTAAACGTAATAAACATCGGAAATACATTGGTCTGTGTGCATTGCATGAATATAATGTACAAGTTTCACGTTTTGAATGGAATTACTGAAATATTTTCAACCTTTTGATGATATTCTAATTTACTGGCCAGCACCTGTAGATACTTATTCCATCTTATACACATGAAGGCATCATATTATAGCTACTCACACACACATCTATGGGTGCACGAAGGTTTGTCTCATGGAACGTACGTGGGACTGGCTCCATAGAGAAAAGATTAAAGATTTTTGATCAGCTAAAGAGAGTGCAAGCAGACGTAATATTGTTACAAGAGACTCATAGATCTGCCACATCTGCAGATGAACTTAAAACACCTGAGTTTCCCAGCATGTTCTCTGCCTGCTATGACTCTAAGCAAAGGGGTGTAGCTATTTTAATACACAAAAACATCAATTTCATAGTATTGGACACAGTCTCAGATCCAGAGGGTAGATTTATAATGTTAAAAATATCTGTACAGAACCAAAGCTTATGTATCGTCAGCATATACTGTCCAAATATTGATGACCCTCCATTCTTTCATAATTTTTTCTCTGTACTCTCCGAACACTTGGACTGTCCCCTTATACTTGGAGGGGATTTTAATTTTTGGATGAACTCCTTAACAGACAGGCTCAGTACAGCTGGGACTCAGCGCAATTGGCAATCCGCTAACATAGTTAAACAGTACATGAGTGATTATGGGCTTTGTGGTGCATTGCGATCTCTTCATCCTAATCGTAGAGAGTATACTTTTTTTTCGCACGTCCATCACTCTCATTCACGTTTGGATTATTTTCTAGTCAGCAGCTCATTGTTGGCTGACATGTCAGACACTGAGATACACCCAATAGTTGTCAGCGACCATGCTCCGGTTTCTTTAACTCTGGTAAATAAGAAGACAATCCCACCAAGCAAAAACTGGAGGTTTAATACATCACTGCTCAAAGACGAAGGTTTTATAGATTTTTTTTAAAAAGGAGTGGGCTTTACATTTAGAGCATAAGGACCTGCCTGGAACATCAGCATCTATTCTCTGGGAGGCAGGAAAGGCAGTGATGAGAGGTAAAATAATCTCTTTCTCATCACATAGGAAAAAAACAGAAAACAAACGTATTCAGGAGTTAGAAGAAATCATTAAGTCTTTAGAGGCATCCACAGAAGAAGAGTTAATGAGCAAATTACGTAAAGCTAAATTAGAACTTCTTGGAATTATTGACAAAAAGACACAATTTTTAGCACAAAGACTACGAATAGAAAACTTTGAACATAGTAATAAATCAGGTAATTTTTAGCTATCCAGTTAAAAATAAATAAAGAGAAAACTACCATATCTGCTGTTAAAGACTCAACCAGGAATATAGTATATGACCCTGAAAGAATAAACAACACCTTCAGAGACTTTTACCAAACTTTGTACTCACCACAGATAAACCCATCAGATAATGAGATCAATGAGTTCCTTGACAGGATAACACTTCCTAAATTATCAGACAGCCAAGTTACAGTCCTGGACTCGCCACTAACATCAGCGGAGCTCCAGGAAGCCCTTAAATCCATGACGAATAGGAAAGCTCCAGGTCCAGACGGGTTCCCAGTAGAGTTCTACAAAGAATTCTGGATCATTCTGGCTCCAACATTTTTCAGAATGGTGAGGGAAATCGAAGAGAGCGGCAGATTACAGCCAAACATGAATTCAGCCAATATTAGTCTCTTGTTAAAACCAGGCAAAGACCCGGCATTTCCAACCAGCTACCACCCAATTTCTCTTATTAATGTTGATCTCAAAATAATTTGTAAAGCCCTGGCAAAAAGATTAGAGAAGGTAACCCCCTTCATAATACACCCTGACCAAACTGGTTTCATTAAGGGTAGACAGTCATCCACAAACTCACGTAGATTACTTAATTTGATAGATTTCTCTTACAGTAGAAACATAGAAACTAGTATATTATCTCTAGATGCAGAAAAAGCTTTTGATAGAGTTAACTGGAAGTTCTTATTTGCAACTTTACATAAATTTGGTTTTGGGAACTTCTTCATAAACTGGCTACAAACATTATACAGTTCACCAACAGCACGTGTCAGGACGAACGACCAAATATCAGCCAGCTTCTGTCTTCAGAGGGGGACCAGGCAGGGATGCCAACTCTCCCCTTGTTGACGCAGCCATTTGAAGACAGGGAAGAAAGGAGAACCGACGGACAGCTAATCTTGACAGAGGAATGAACAAACACCATGCAGGCACCATTCAGTGGGAACTGGTCACAGCCGTAGCAGCACCACGCCCCTTTTATTAACGCATGCACAAATTAATCACAGCTGTAAGAGCACAACCAATCAACAAAATTTAACACCCCCACTTGCTCTTATACAGTGAACTCCTTCACATTCACATTCCAAACAAATATTTCCCAAATCTATCCATCTTGGCCTTTGTTACAGGCTTTGTTAAAATATCTGCAACCATGTCTGTTGTTGGACAAAACTCAATAGTTATCTTTCCTTCATTCAGCATAGATCTAATGAAGTGGTACTTTATGTCTATGTGTTTACTTCTCTGTCGACAGACTGGGTTCTTAGACAAAGCGATAGCACCTTGATTATCTCCAAAGATTTTTACAGGCACATAACACTCATCAGAAAACCCTTTTAGCAGTTGTAAAAGATATAAACTCTCCTGTACTGTGGCAGCTAGAGCTATATATTCTGCTTCACATGTTGATAACGCAACACTTTGCTGTTTCTTGGTCCTCCATGAGATAGAGCCCTTTTTTATTTAAGCTAAAACAATAACCTGTAGTGCTGCATCTGTCAGTGCGATCTGAAGCCCAATCTGCATCACTATAAGCTTCAAGTTCAAGCTTTCCTTCACTTTTTGTATAGCACAGCTCTTGATTTATTGTCCCTTTTAGATATCTTAACACATGCTTTGCTGCTGTTAAGTGTTGCTCTTTTGGTTTAGACAGATACTGGGAAAGTTTACTAACAATCCAACATATGTCAGGCCTTGTACAAGTCATTACGTAGATCAAACTGCCGACCATTTCACGATACCTTCTTGCATCAACGGAGTCACCTTCACCATCAAAATGCATCTTTTGTTCACACGGAGTAGATCTAGCTTTACAGTCAGACATACCAAATCTTTCCAATATTTTTGTTATGAATCTCGTTTGGTTAATCTTTATCTCTCCTTTCTGTGTAAAATCAACACCCAAGAACGTTTTTAAATTACCAAGATCTTTCATCTTAAACATTTTTGTTAACATGTCTTTCACTTCTTCAAGTGACTTTGTATCCTTTGATGCAATAAGGAGATCATCAACCCACAATGGCGGTTTTAAACGGGGGCCCACAGGGGCCTGGGCCCCTGTAGAACCGGCCCTGGCCCCTGTTATGGCCCCTGTGCTGAAGAGATCGGATTTTTTTTTTTTTCGCGCGCTGCCTCGGAGACGGGAACTAATGCGCTGCAGCGTTTCACACGGAGCCTTTAGAGCGCAGCACACTCTGTGGACAGAACTGTTTACCCGGTGGATTTTTGAATAAAAGATTAAAAATAGTTTAAATGGGACCCGAAGAAGTTCTTGAGGACGCCAAACAGAAAGACGCTAAGAGAAGAAGGTAAGCAATACAGTTTATTTTCCTGACATCAGTGTTTTGATCGTAGTCACGCGTTTCGGTCGTTTACTTTTAAGTTCCTAACTGAGTCTATCCACAGTTAATACTGATTTGTTTTTCCTTTGTAACATTAACTGTAAAATAAACATGAAGTTGCTGCATTTCAAGCCTTAGACACGTTGAGATTAGATCACAGTATTCATTTATCTATGACTCTCTCGCAGCACTGACTGGAAGCATCAGCGGGACGTTTTGTCCTTTTTTACCGCTGTTAATAAAGAACAGCGTAGACAGAGAGAGGATGAAAATCACGAGGGAGCTGAGAAGCAGGATGAAAGAGAGAAGGAGGAGTTGGTTGGAGAGGAACCAGAGAGGTCAGAGGCTGTCCACCCTGAGAGTGAGGAGGAAGATGTACAGGTGCTGGCCAGTAAATTAGAATATCATCAAAAGGTTGAAAATATTTCAGTAATTCCATTCAAAACGTGAAACTTGTACATTATATTCATGCAATGCACACAGACCAATGTATTTCCAATGTTCATTACATTTAAATTTGATATTCATAAGTGACAACTAATGAAAACTCCAAATTTGGTATCTCAAAAAATTAGAATATTCTGAAAAGGCTGAATATAGAAGACACCTGCTGCCACTCGAATCAGCTGATTTACTCAAAACACCTGCAAAGGCCTTTAAAAGGTCCCTCAGTCTTGTTTTGAAGGCACCACAATCATGGGGAAGACTTCTGACTTAACAGCTGTCCAAAAGACAATCATTGACACCTTGCACAAGGAGGGCAAGACACAAAAGGTGATTGCCAAAGAAGCTGGCTGTTCGCAGAGCTCTGTGTCCAAGCACATTAACAGACAGGCGAAGGGACGGAAAAAATGTGGTAGAAAAAAGTGTACAAGCTCTAGGGATAACCGCACCCTGCAGAGAATTGTGACGACAAACCCATTAAAAAATGTGGGGGAGATCCACAAAGAGTGGACTGCAGCTGGAGTCAGCGCTTCAAGAACCACCACGAGGAGACTCATGAAAGACATGGGATTCAGGTGTCGCATTCCGTGTGTCAAGCCACTCTTGAACAAGAAACAGCGCAAGAAGCGTCTCGCCTGGGCCAAGGACAAAAAGGACTGGACTGATGCTGAGTGGTCCAAAGTTATGTTTTCTGATGAAAGCAAGTTCTGCATTTCCTTTGGAAATCAAGGACCCAGAGTCTGGAGGAAGAGCGGAGAAGCACAGAATCCACATTGCATGAGGTCCAGTGTAAAGTTTCCACCGTCAGTGATGGTGTGGGGTGCCATGTCATCTGCCGGTGTTGGCCCACTCTGTTTCCTGAGGTCCAGGGTCAATGCAGCCGTCTACCAGGAAGTTTTAGAGCACTTCATGCTTCCTGCTGCTGACCAACTTTATGGGGATGCAGACTTCACCTTTCAACAGGACTTGGCACCTGCACACAGTGCCAAAACCACCAGCACCTGGTTCAAGGACCATGGTATCCCTGTCCTTGATTGGCCAGCAAACTCGCCTGACCTTAACCCCATAGAAAATCTATGGGGTATTGTGAAGCGGAGGATGCAATACGCTAGACCCAACAATGCAGAGGAGCTGAAGACGACTATCAGAGCAACCTGGGCTCTCATAACACCTGAGCAGTGCCACAGACTGATCGAGTCCATGCCACGCCGCATTACTGCAGTTATTGAGGCAAAAGGAGCCCCGACTAAGTATTGAGTGCTATACATGCACATTCTTTTCATGTTCATTCTTTTCAGTTGGCCAACATTAGAGAAACAAACATTTTTTCATTGGCCTTTAGAATATTCTAATTTTCTGAGATACCAGATTTGATGTTTTCATTGGTTGTCACCTATAAATATCAAAATTAAACGTAATAAACATCGGAAATACATTGGTCTGTGTGCATTGCATGAATATAATGTACAAGTTTCACGTTTTGAATGGAATTACTGAAATATTTTCAACCTTTTGATGATATTCTAATTTACTGGCCAGCACCTGTAGGCTGTGAGGGAGAGAGTGAGGAGCAGAAAGAGGGACATCTTCTGTCATGTGCACCGTGTACACTACCGTCAGGTTTGAGGGTGTTGAACAAGCCCTCTGTGTTTGCAGCTCATATTGTGTGTAAAATGCATTTGAGGCATGCTGACTCTGGACCAACATTTCTGTTGTTTATATTTAATAAATAGATAAAATAAGACTCTGAATTAACTAATTATGACTTTTATCCTCATGCTAACATTTATTTTCTTTCAGATATCAGCAAGTGCAAGGATGACCCACCTACTCAGCCTAGTTTGAGGACATTTCCAGTGACATTAATAGGAGACAGAAGACGCAGCTTTCAGCCAAGCTGGTATGAAAGTCATCCTTGGGTTGAATATTCTGTTACTATGGACTCTACTTATTGTCATGCATGCAGACATTTTAGCCCACCAAGTAGTGCAGGAAGTGTGTTTGACTCACCATGTGGATTTAGGAACTGGAAAAAAGCAACTGAGAGAGAAGGGGTTTTCAGTACATGCAAAGTCTTAAAGGCATAAGGATTCAAAGATAGCGTGGAGGGACTACCAGAGGGCTGTGAAAGCTAATACAACATTGGCTAATGTACTCGACAAGGAACACAGTAAAAGGTTAAAGAAAATCGTGAGTATATCAAAACAATTGGTGAAGTGATTATGCTTACGTGTGTGTGTGTGTGTGTGTGTGTGTGTGTTGACTACAAAAAGCAAATTGTATTGTGCAGATATTTTATTTGTTTGAATGTTTATTTTTCATATGTACAGTTCATATAATCTTCAAATAAAGTCACAAACTATAATAATCAACTAGAATTATTTTTTTACTCAAGTCACATGTTGCGGTGAAGCATTCAGAATTGTTATCTGATTACCATAAAAACATACCAGTTTTACTTTCACAATTAAACCATTACTGCATTCACTGTAATAGTTTACTTGTTCATTGTCTTTAATTATGATTTTTTTTCTTGCGCCCCCATGAAAAAATACTGGCCCCACTGTGGCCCCCCTGGAAAATTTGGTCTAGAACCGCCCCTGTCAACCCAGATTAACAGCCGAATTTGTCCATATTTTGTTTGTTTACTGTAGACACAATGATCAGCTTTATTCTGTATTAAACCGTTTTTACAAAGACAATCATGCAGCATTTTGTTCCAGTTCCGCCCAGACTGCTTTAGACCATATAAGGACTTTTTCAACCGACACACAAGCTTTTTACCCGTATCTGACTTGATTTCAAAGCCTTCAGGTTGCTCAATGTACATTTCACAGTCAATGGGAGCATTCAGATACGCTGTTTTTACATCCATCTGATGCAATTGTAAGTCATTCTGTGCAGCAAGCTGCATTAATGTGCGTACAGAAGTCATATCAGCAGTTGGAGAAAATGTGTCTTTGTAGTCTACTCCTGCTTTTATCTATATCCTTTCGCTACATATCTGGCCTTATATGTCTCTGTTGAATCTGCATTTTCTTTGATAGCATAAACCCATCTGCCCCCCACTATGGATTTACCTTCTGGGAGTGTAGTTAAAGTGAACGTGTTGTTTTCTTCTAAGGACTTCACTTCTTCTTGCATTGCACGTACCCACATTTCAGATTGATGAGGTTATAGCCTCCTTGTATGTGTGTGGGATATTGCTTAGCATCCTGTAACAAACATCAACATCAATTGATTCCTCGTCTTCCTCCACTCTACATTCATAATCATTCAGGTACTCTGGACGTTTCCTCTCCCTCTTAGGATAACGTCTACCGTGACTTTCTTCGATTTGAATGTTGTTTTCTGGTTCCGAGGCCTCAATCTCTGTCTCAGGTTTCATTTCAGGGTCTTGTTTAGTCAATGACTCTTTAGATACGGACGGGATAAGCCTCTCCCCAAATACATCGTCAATGGTTAAAATCTCATCGGTCTGCATTGAATGTTCAACCACAGTCTCGGTTACAAACTTCACTAATCTGTGCTTCAGTACTTTTCCTGTTTCTGGGTAGTAAACCAGATATGCGGGGCTGTTTCTATCATAGCCAACAAAGATTCCAGTTTCACTTCTGGAGTCCAACTTTTTCTTATCATGCTTGTATGCATGGCAAACTGATCCAAAGGTTCTCATTTTTGACAGGTCAGGTTGTCTTCCTGTTAGCACGTAGTATGGGGTTTGGCCTAGACTGTTCCGGATAACTGCAGCGTACGTCCACAGCTGTTTGGGCAGGCTACTCTGTAGCAGCATGCGTCTCCCCATATCAAATAAAGTTCTCCAACTCCTCTCAGCCGTCCTATTTTGATGGGGTGAATATGGTGCTGAGGTTTCATGTTTTATTGCATGTTTGCCAAGCAATGACTGAAACTCATTGGAAGTGAATTCTGTTCCATTGTCTGACCTCAAACGTTTTATTTTCCCATAAGGAGCAGTGTCAGCAATAAACTTTTCTGTTGCTTTAACAGTACCACTTTTTGCTTTGAGAAAATAAACAAACATTGCGCCTGAATAATCGTCTGTAAACGCTAACGCATATCTGAAACCATCTTTGGCCTCTGGGCTTATAGGGCCAGCTAGGTCTGTGTGCACCAACTCCAGCGCTTCTTTAGCTCTCGCATCTGGCTCTCTGCTTCTAGTCTGAACAAACTTTCCCTGTATGCAGGTTTCACAGTTTAGATTAGATTGATCAGTTCTACCTTTGATTTTCATTCCTTTGGTTACATTCTCTAACTTGCACACGTCATCATAATTGCAATGACCAAGTATCTCATGCCATGTTTGAATATCATAACATCCATAACATTCTTCATTATAGTCATTCTCGCTATTTATAGTGTTCAGATAGTACAGTCTCCCGTATTCTTTAATGTCAAACCTGGTACCGTCTTTGTGGATCAGCTGGTTGCTTCCCTCCTTGAAGTGGACCTCAGCTCCATTGGTGGTCCCAGCTTTGACCGAAAAGATGTCCTGCGGGAACGTGGGGATGTAGAGCGCCCTCTGCAGTGTCGCCGACACAGGACGTCCCTCGCTGTCCCTCAGGCAGACCACGGCCTCGCCTCCTTTGTGTGCGACGCCACTCGTTCGCTTCCCATCAGCCAGCTCCATGAAATGTTTCTCCGGGAGGAAGGTGTCATCAAAGCTTCTAAACTTCTCGATGTCGGTGATGATGTGGGAAGTTGCTCCTGTGTCGACCATCAGACCTCTTTCTTTCACTCCGTTCGTGACGCTGTCGCTGATCTTGAAGGCAAAAGTGTGACATTCTTCATCAGCTGCGTGTTTTGCGTCATCTCTCCATTTGCGTCTGCAGTTCGAGTCTCTGTGGGTGGGGCTCCGGCAAAATGTGCACCACTGTTTCTGCTGGCCGCATTCTCGTGCTTTATGCCCCGTCTGGCCGCAGGTGTAGCATCTTAACAGAGTAAAGTCTCTTTTCCCCCTCATCCTCGAATCTCCAGCTTTCAAAACAGCATCATCGTTGCAGGAGGAATTCAATTTTTCAGTGCTCTCATAACTTCTTAACTTCGTTTTAAATGCACTGAATGTTATCTTGTCATCACTTTGTATTATATGAATGGCAAATGGCTTAAATGCTTCTGGTAACCCTTTCAGAACCATTGCGATCAGCAGCCCGTCGCTTAACGTCTCTCCTGCATTTCTCAGTGCTGTTATTGCAGTCTCTGCGCGGATGATGTAATCAGTGACAGTCTCATTATTTGCTTTCCTCAGTGACGTCAGCTCAGTATACAAACTGATCACTCGGGGTTTTCCTTTGTTCGCGTAATACAGTTTTAGCCATTTGCTTAAACACGATTGACAGATGCTAAAACCAAAGGAACCCAACTTGAAGTTGTTGTGGCTCTGCCTTAAACAAAGTGTAACCAAACCTTAGACAAAAGTGCTGCTTTGCACTTTGGTTGCAATTCTGCAAAACATTAGCTCCTTTCTACAACACACTTGCTCCTGCTCACAACACACTATTTCATACATAAGACACTTTGTTCAAAAAGTAAATCTCGCAGTACCATTGGGAAAACACAGCTATTCAAAATACAAAACACAGTCTGTCATTGAAAACAATTAGACACACACCTGAAAACAATTACTAACAAAACTGAACACCAATCAGTCAGCTACAAAAAGGCCTTAGCTAAGCCATTTTGGAGAACTTGCCAGCATGGAGGGGGGGGGAGCTAGAGGCAGAGCAAGAGGAGGACGTGGACGAAGAGGCCGTGCAAGGACCATAATTTCTGATGACATTAGGGCAACTGTGGTGGACCATGTCATAAACCATGGTCTGACCATGAGGGAAGCTGGACAGAGAGTCCACCCCAATCTTAGCCGTTTCACGGTCGCATCCATCATGAGGACATTCAGACAGGAAAACAGGTATGTCTTCAGTTCCTCTACTACAGTAATGTAGCTTGAGTATTTACAGTACTGTCTCATCTTACATGTATATGTAACGTACATGTACTGTTACACCAGTACTGTACGGAAGGGTGGCTCCTTGTGTTGTGACACATATAATCATGTCTTGAGATGTTTTACAGTACTGTAATACAAGTACAGTAAATACAGTAAAATACAGTTTGTATAGTACTGAAAAATAGAACAAAACAATTCCAAATACTGGTTGCATTGTTTTCTACAGAATGATCAGAAGACCTACTGGCGGTGGACGTCAACGCCTATTTACTGAACAACAAGAACTTGCATTAGTGGACATGGTCAGGGCAAATAATGCGATCCGTCTCCACCAGCTACAGAGTCACATAATTGCAGATAGACAGAGTTTTGGCAATATAAATACAGTATGCATTACCACCATTGGACGCATCTTGACAAAGCACCATATTACAATGAAACAACTGTACATCTGCTTTTTGCGGATGATGTGGTCCTCCTAGCTTCATCCAGCTCTGACCTTCAGCTCTTGCTGGGTAGGTTCGCGGCCGAATGTGAAGCGGCTGGGATGAGGATCAGCACCTCCAAATCTGAGACCATGGTTCTCGACCGGGAAAGGGTGGCTTGCCACCTCCGGGTCGGGGGAGAGGTCCTACCTCAAGTGGAGGAGTTTAAGTATCTCGGGGTCTTGTTCACGATTGAGGGTAGGAGGGATCGGGAGATCGACAGGCGGATTGGTTCGGCGTCTGCAGTGATGCGGACGCTGAGCCGATCTGTCGTGGGGAAGAGGGAGCTGAGCCAGAAAGCCAGGCTCTCGATTTACCGGTCGATCTACGTCCCAATCCTCACCTATGGTCATGAGCTTTGGGTAATGACCGAAAGAACGAGATCGCAGATACAAGCGGCCGAAATGAGTTTCCTCCGTAGGGTGGCCGGGCTCAGCCTTAGAGATAGGGTGAGGAGCTCGGACATTCGGGAGGGACTCGGAGTAGAACCGCTGCTCCTCCGGATCGAAAGGAGCCAGTTGAGGTGGTTTGGGCATCTGGTCAGGATGCCTCCTGGACGCCTCCCCGGGGAGGTGTTTCGGGCATGTCCTGCCGGCAGAAGGCCCCCGGGTCGACCCAGGACACGTTGGAGAGGTTACATCTCCAATCTGGTCCGGGAACGCCTTGGGGTCCTGCCGGAGGAGCTGGTGGAGAAGGCCGGGGAGAGGACGGCCTGGAGCTCCCTAGTTGGGATGCTGCCCCCGCGACCCGGACCCGGATAAGCGGAGGAAGACGAAGACAACTGTACAGGGTTCCATTTCAAAGGAACAATGCCAGAGTGAAGGAACTTCTATGTGAATACGTACAGGTAAGTGTTTCAGTCCTCTACATTTACAATACAAAAGAGGAGCAGTCAAATAGCCGAGTCTGTACCATTGGATCAGTACCACATTGACACTGTATATTCAGAAAGCTAAACCGGCCCCTGTGTGATGAGGTGGTTCAATTCTCTATCAGTGTAGTTGTGTACTTTGAGTAATGCCATCCATACAGTACTGTACAGTACAGTAATATGTACTTTTTCTTGCAGAGAATGCTCGCCATGGATGGAGCTGCTCAGCCTCATGAGTGTATTTACATCGATGAGGCTGGATTCAATCTGACAAAAAACAGACGACGGGGGCGTAATCTTATTGGCCGAAGGGCAATTGTGCACGTCCCTGGGCAACGTGGAGGAAATATTACATTGTGTGCTGCCATTAGCCTTCAAGGGCTACTGCACCATCATGCCAAATTGGGGCCCTACCATTCACAGGAAATACTCACATTTCTTGATGGTCTACATGACATCGTCATACAGAATAGACCAGAGCAGCCCAGGCTTGTTGTTGTGTGGGATAATGTTAGTTTCCACCGGGCTGCTCTGGTCCAAGACTGGTTTACTCATCATGAAGGATTTGAAGTGTTGTACTTGCCCCCTTACTTCCCATTTTTGAATCCTATAGAGGAGTTCTTTTCAGCATGGAGATGGCGCGTATATGACCGCCAACCCCACGCCCGAATGCCACTTTCACAAGCAATGGAACAAGCCTGCGGAGATATTGAAATCAGGTCAATTCAGGGATGGATTAGACACACAAGGGGATTTTTTCCCCGATGTTTAGCCGGAGAAGATATTGCTTGCGATGTGGACGAGGTCCTGTGGCCCGACCCCGACAGACGGCAGGATCCATACATGTAACTTATTTTGTGTGAAGTTCAGTTTGTTTTATTTTTGCTTTACAGTAACTGAATTTCCTGTCATATGAATTTCACTACTGTAATGTAATTGCAGTAATGTTGATTTCAGTATTTTATTTTTGGAATTATGAGAAACATCTGGAATTGTAACTGAATAAATACAATACAAGTGAAAGACTGCAGTGTTTTATTTAAAGTAGACTAGTGTGTTGCCGCAGATATGAGAGTGTAGTGGGCATCATTTAGTCATCAAAGTGAGGTTTTGACAAAGGATTGTTCAGTTTTGATGGCAGAGTTTGTATCTGGCATAGATGTGAATGGTTTATTTCCAAGTGTTCTAACGTACTTCCTTGTGTGTGGAGTTTTGGCACCATGAGACAAGTTTTGCAAAGTGTGTTCAAGCAATGGACTAAAACTGTAATCACGCAGTATCTGCAGGGCTTTCCTTCCATCATCTGGGGCATCTCTCATTATGAGGGAAAGACTCTTATCGTCCAAAAACTGGATTAATTCAGCGTATGCTTCCTCATTCTTTGAGGCGTCGTCGTCATCATCATCATCATCTGCACCATCCTCACCTGGCTCATCTGAGCGTAGGATTGTTTCCTTAAGTCCCAGCAGCCGCAGGTGACCCAAAAACTTTGTCTCCCACAACTCATAATTTTTCTCATCTCCGTCGAAACACAATCGTTGCCATCGGTTTCCACTTTCCTTTCTGGGCCCATAACATGTTGACGCAGCCATTTGAAGACAGGGAAGACAGGAGAACCGACGGACAGCTAATCTTGACAGAGGAATGAACAAACACCATGCAGGCACCATTCAGTGGGAACTGGTCACAGCCGTAGCAGCACCACGCCCCTTTTATTAACGCATGCACAAATTAATCACAACTGTAAGAGCACAACCAATCAACAAAATTTAACACCCCTTCACTGTTTTCTATCTTTATCGAACCACTAGCGGCAGCAATTAGGCAAACAACAGGTATTAAAGGGATAAAGTGTAAGAAAATAGAACATAAGATAAGTCTTTATGCAGATGATGTTTTACTCTTTCTCCGGAATTCTCAATCATCTTTCTCTCATTCAATAGAACTGATAAACTCTTTTTCAAAAGTTTCAGATTACTCTATAAACTGGTTAAAATCCACAGTTTCTTTTTCAAAAGTTTCAGATTACTCTATAAACTGGTTAAAATCCACAGTTCTACCAATTAATTTCTCTTTTGTCAATTTACTTTATACACAATTGGTGTCAGGGAATATCACATATCTGGGAATTAATGTCTCTCCCAAGTTAGCAGATCTAACCAAACTAAACTACATCCCACTTTTAAAGAAAGTGGAAGATGATCTTGCAAAACGGAAATCCTTACCAATATCACTCATGGGGAGAGTTGCTACAATTAAAATGATGGTCTTATCCAGAATAAATTACTTATTTTCAATGATCCCAAACAAACCACCAGCTGACTGGTTTAAATCTCTGGACTCCTCAATTACCAAATTCCTTTGGCAGGATAAACCTCCACGAATTAGCTTAAAAACGCTTCAGAAGACCAAAGACAGAGGAGGACTGGATTTACCCAACTTTTATTATTATTTCTTAGCCAACAGGCTGCAATATATACTAAGATGGTTGCAAGATAACCCATTAGACGAGTCCTGGTTAGATATAGAACAGACACTTTGCAATACGATAGAGCTTTCAGACTTACCATTTATTAGCTCAAGCATAAGAAAACACGAAGGCTTCAAAAGTATTAGTATCAGCACTTCTCTGACAGCATGGTGGGAGTATCTTAAAATGACAGAGTCTTCACTAGTACCATGCAGACGCACACCTATCTGGAATAATCCCGATATTTTGCAAAATAATAAAATGATGAACCTTCCGGACTGGAAAAATAAAGGAATCCTATACCTGGAACACATATATGAAGGATTGGACTTCATCCCATTTAATCAAATAGTCTCCCAATTTGGAATACATAAGAATGGCTTTTTAGAATACCACCAAATTAAATCTGTAGTCAAACAAAAATTTAAGCTCAATAAAATAGAATTACAAACACCACCAAGGGTATTAGACTTTTATAATCTCAAACCCCCCAAACTACTGTCTAAAGTATATAAGACACTGTCCAAAATAGACGATAGAATAGTAATCCCTATTGAAAAATGGGAGGTGGATCTATCAGTTAGCTTTGACCAGAACTTCTGGTCCCAAACTTGTTTAAAAACTTTTAAAATGATCAGACACTCCAATTTACAATTAATTCAGTACAAAATTCTACACCGAGTACACTATACAGGTCATCGGATGTTCAAGATGGGGTTTGTGTCATCTGACACCTGTACACACTGCACAAACAACGTTCCTGACAATTACATTCATGCACTGTGGTCCTGTCCACCTGTCCAGGAATTTTGGGGTAGAGTGTGTGAAGACCTGTCAAAGTCTCTGAAATGTCATATCCCAACCACCCCTCTCTTTGTTTACTGGGAAACCTGGACGATGTCCCGATTGAAACTTAACTTTAGGCATACATATTTTAGAACAACAATCAAGTCATTTTGTATTTCTGTTACGGGTGTAAGAGTTTGGAATAAGCTAGGTGAGGATCTAAAGCAAAGTCCCTCATTGCATAAGTTTAAAGAGAAGTATAAAAAATATATACTAATCAATTACATGGAGGAGGAGGAAAAGTTGTAAGGGTGTTGCATTCGATTGTAATTGTCTATTGTTGGTGAACTGGGAGCTGTGAACATGGCGGGGTGGGGGGGTGGGGGTGGGGGGGGTGGGGGTGGGGGGGTGAAACATGCGAAAATGTAAATTTTGTTTGTGTGATTGAGGATAAAACATGTTATAGGAAAATGGCAATGACACTCAGTGTAGGGAAAATATATATATTTTTTTGTTTTATCTTTCTTGAAATTTGATTTGGGGGGGATTATATAAGCTACCAGAGCTTCGTTCCCTTCCCATTGAACATGTTCTACATGTGTGTATGCATGTATATATATATATATATATATATATATATATATATATATATATATATATATATATATATATATATATATGTATATATATATGTGTGTGTATGTATGTGTGTATATATGTGTATATATGCATATACATATGTGTGGGTTTCTTTTTGGATACTTTTTGAATGCTTTGGGTTGTCTATTGATTTGCATGCATGTTCAATAAAGAAAGAAAGAAGAAGAAACATCTTTGGTTCACGTGGTTCTGACTGCCATATGCATCGCTAAGAAAACTATCCTCTTGAATTGGAAAAATAGAGAAACTCTCTGCATTAACCAGTATAGAAATCTTTTGTTACATCATATTACACTTGATTTAGCTTCTGCTTCTAATTCAGATCTCTGGGCTCCTTTGATCGGTTCCATCACATAGCGAGGGTGGGGGGTCATTGATGTTGTCCTGCAGGATGGTGTGGGTGGGGGGTGGGGGTGGGGGGGGTCTGAGTTTGGAGTATCCGGATGTTCCCTGGAGGTGGGTTCACTGGGGGTGTCTGGGACTGGGGGGCCATTGCCCCCCTCTGGAGGTGCTTGGGTTGCCTCGGGGGGTGGACTGCTGGCGGTTGTGAGTGGGGCCCCTTGGGGATATTGGCGGCAACCATGGGTCACTGCCTGGCAGCTGCATTGCCCCTGGGCGGGTCTGGGTGTGGGCCTGGGGGCTCGGGGTTTGGGGGTGGCCGGCCCCGTGTGGGGATCTGGGCGGGGCCTTGGGAGTCGGGTCCTGCCTTGTATGCTGCCGGGAAGAAGGCAGGAACACGCAGCAGTGCCTGGCCCGGGTTCGGGGGCCTCAGGTAGACCTTGGCTCCTCTGCCGTTCCATCACAGGGGAGGGGGAGGTCCAGGAGGGGGATGACCCAACCTTACCTGGATGTCCCATGTCTTATATATTCTGGAAGTTGTGCAAATGCAGGGATGGGCATAGATATTCTGCTGGGGTGGGGCTGGGTTGGTGCCCTCGGACTCTGTGAAGCTCTGCAATGCTGCTGCTTTTGGCCCTGGCAGGATGGGCTGGGGTCTCCATGCCCTGGGTGGCAGTTTGACAACAGAGGTGCCTATTGGGGCCAGTAGGGGAGCTGGCTCCCTGGAGGGCTAAGCCCAACCAGCCATTCCTCCCCATCCCCACATATTTCTCTCCTCCTGCTCCCTCACATCATCACACAAACATACACATAGGACTTTGGGGGGTGGGTAAGTCAAGGAGTGCGGGTATGGACCCCATTTCCGCATTCCTGTGGCAACCTGCACCCCAATTTTATTTGCACCTTATACACTTCCACTGACGACATTCCACACAAACACACACTTAGGGCCTTGGGAGTGAGCACATTCAACGGCATTTGGCAGGGGGATATCTCAGCCTCCTCCCGGGTGCCGGTGCCCACTTCCAATTTTAAACCGCACGTAGACACCGAGGGCTGAGGGTGTAAGTGGGGTGGTGCAGTGGCATCAGCTGGCATAGGCCGGATGATGCCCGCACTGCCCGCTCACCACAGCCATGGAATACACCTCATGATCACACAACACTATATTGGAGCAGGCGGAGGGAGACTAGGGGTCTTAGCCACCTCTGTTGTTGCTAGGCCTCCTGGGGTTGGAAGCTAGGAGGGAGATCTGGCCGTCTGGTTGGGGTCTGGGGTGGTGGGTTGCTATGCTCAGCGTTGGGCGGGGGAGCCTGCTCATCAGCACCCCAGCAGAAAGGGTCAAACTCTGGTTACCGGTGATGGTTGTACCCAATGTGCAGCAGTGCCGGGACCAGAGTGAATAGGGTGTGTATGGGGAGCATGAGTGGGTATCCGGCGTGCATTTTTGTAAGTCTTGGGTTGTATGTGCATGTGTGAGCATGAGGGAGGGAGTGTGTGACTGTGTTTGTGTATGACTGTATATGTCAGGTGGGGCCTTTGACTCCTCCCCTCTCCTGGAACTTCTCTTGATGATATAGATCTGTGTCCCCCCTCCCCCTGCCACACCTGGTGTGAGGGGTTGTGCCTTGGTCTGCCTGAGTGTTCGTGGCAACCGGGTCTGGGGGTTTAAGATTTTGGCATCTGCCTGATAGATCCCGGTGGCTGTCTGGTGGGGTCTGGGTCCCTGGGCTCTGCTGGGTCCCCGCCGGGGGTGGTCGCCCCTGGGTCCCGGGTCGCTGGGTCCCGGGCTTGGCCGGCTAGGGGGTGGGAGGCTGCAGGCGGGCCTGAGGGCTTGCCGATGATGTCTCCCGGGACTCTGCCGGCTGCTGGTTGTGGCCCCCCGGGGCGATCCTCTGTGCCTCTCGAGGGGGGCGGGGGCCTTTCTGGTTGCAGTCTCCTTGGGGTTCCTGTGTTCTGGGGCAGCGCCTGGATCTCTGGGACTTGGAGCTCCCCCCATCTCCTGCGCATCTTTGGGGGGCGGATCTATGGTCCCTCACACTCTCTGTTGGACGCTCCTATAGAAAAACCTTACATAAACAAGCGCGTGTACACACACAGGTGCTCACATGGTGCTCTCAAAAGTATGGGCTTGGGCACGTTCAACACATGTCTTAAGACTATGGTGGGCACTTAATGCACTGTGATTTATTATCGTGATTCTTCAGTTAAACAATGTTGATTATATATTTCTTCAAGTTGACACAGTGACAGCTTGCTCCTGATGTATTGTTGTTGTGTCCCATTTTTTTTTGCCCTTTTGCTTTTTTTTGTCTTTTTCTGCAGGTCTAGAAGCAGACTCTTGTTCATTATTGTTTTTTTTTTGTGGAACCCCCCTCCTCTCTCCCCACCTTTTCTTTTCCTTTCTCTTTCACCTCTGTCTCCGTGTCTGGTCGGAATTACAAAGCATTCAAAAACAATAACAATAAAGTTTTAAGTATCAGGCGTGACATTAAAAGCAGACGCTTTGATGCTCCACCTGAGAGTAAGTCTGTAAGACTTGTCACCAGCATTCAGACATCAATTCTGCTTGCTTCACAGCCAGACAGGACACGGTAAAAAAAAAAAAAAGATAATAATAATAATTGTAATTTGTTAATAAAACACCATATTATCTTTGTTTTGTAAAGAATGTGAAACTGCATAAAACCAACATGGGACTGACAAACAATAGAACAGTTCTTATATGTGAAGCCACATCTGTTTGTATTCATGTGGAGTTCGTCTGTATATTTCCTTAGTTGTTTTCTAAATACATTATTTGACTCTAAATATTGCTTGGTGTCTTTCAATAAAGTTCTTATATTTTATTTTACCCCATTTCATCAACATCAAGAGCTTTTGAGGGTCACCGTTTATCATTTGCTTATATTTTACATTTCCTTTAGAAATTCAAACAAAATTTTCTCCCAAAAATTTTGATTTTTGGATTACAGGACTACAACCGCTAAGACTACCACCGCAAATTTGTTCTGACCAATCAGAATCATAACGTGATAACATCATTTCCTTAAGCTTCATGTTCAGCCAATCAACTACTTTGACGTCATCGGCAGTCGCAGGACCCCGAGCCGATCCTGCACCGACACCGGTCCGTGCCGGGGGGCGGGTGATGGGCCGGTGAAAACTCCGCTGGTGATCGATTCAGCCCCGGGGGTGTAAACCGCGGGAACTGCAGCAGGAGGGGGAGGAACCGCGGGAAAAAAAATCACTGCTAGCAGGGGGGGTGGCCCAACACAGCCTCAGTGACAATAATAATAATGATGGCTGGGTTAGTTTGGGAGAAGAGGAACAGTATTCCAAGTGGATCAGGCATTTTGATGAGCCAGTTGGATACTGTGGAGACAGGGATCTGTCAAATTCAGAACACATTGATTTTGTGTCCGTTTTTTTCAATCAATCAATCAATCAAATTTTATTTCTAAAGCGCTTTTCAAACAAAGTGTGATTCAAAGTGCTTTACAAAATGACCCCAGATTCCCATAACAGGTTAAAAACATTAACAAACATATGCAAGCACACGCACACGCACACACAGACTCACACACACACACACGAGTAAAAATTATATTAGGCTGAGTCCAGATGAGCCAAGTATGGTAACGCAAGGAAACGCCATCAGAGGAGCCGTCTGCCCCGGCAGCATCAGGTCTTCCACACTAAGTCAGGGCGCTCAGTGGAGGGGGAGCATAGACCCCCACCTATAGAGCGCCCAGGAAGCTACAGTCGACCACCGCTCCCGAGGCAGAGGGCCCCCACAGAGGAAACACTGGATTAAAATGAGTAAAAATGTAATAAAAGAGCTAATATAAATGACAAAAATTAGAAAATAAGTAATAAATAAAATGATATAGACAGTAAAATAATAATTTAAATAATAAAACTGCTAAAATATAATCATATAGAACATGCAAAGCAAGTAATAAAATATAATCATGTAAAACGAGAAATAAAACTGTAGTAAATATTTAGATAAAAGCCAACCTAAAAAGACGGCTCTTGAGCCTGGACTTAAAAACATGAACGTTCTCTGCGGCCCTGAGGTCCTCTGGCAGCTCGTTCCAGAGGCGAGGGCCGTAACACTGGAAGGACGCCTCGCCGTGAGTTTGTGTCCTGACTTTAGGGATGACCAGGAGACGCCTGCCAGAGGAGCGCAGAGGCCGCGAGGGTTCATATGGTAAAAGCAGTTCTGAGAGGTAAGAAGGCCCAAGACCGTTAAGACACTTAAAATCCATTAGAAGAACCTTAAAATGGATCCTGAAACATACGGGGAGCCAATGCAATGATTCTAAAACCGGTGTCGTCTGCTCCCGCCTCCTGGTCTTCATCAGGACACGTGCTGCCGAATTTTGTAGGAGTTGTAAGCCTGAGATGCTCTTTTTGGGAAGAGCAGAAAGCAGGGCATTGCAGTAGTCTATCCTACTGGTGATAAAAGCATCAGCATCTCCGTATTGGCCCGAGAGAGAATGGGGCGGACTCTGGCGATGTTCTTTAGATGATAAAAAACAATTTTTGTGATATTTTTAATGTGTGGGATAAAAGTCAGCTCAGAGTCAGAAATCACACCCAGGTTCTTCGCTTGTTCAGATGGATTAAAAGACAGAAATGAAAGCGTTCATTGCCATTCAGTTCTGCATGGGGCTTGTGGAAAAGCCACAAATGTGATGCAATCCAATATCGCAGCCACCTGATGACGTCATAATATGCAAATTATGTGAGTGAATTTGTTCCTATCACAAAATTTGGCTCATACTAAAGAGTTTTCTAATTTACAATATTCCTCTGTCTCTAACCAGATTTAAGCTACAAGCTCTTTAAATAGTGATATAAAAATTCATATTTTACTGAAAAAACTATGGTGCCTAAAGGGTTAAGCCCCATGAGATGTCTAAGCTGCAGCTGGTACACACCTGCTTAGACTCTATCAAAACCTGGATGGTGGGAGCTTTCTTCAGCTGAATGAAGATAAGACTGAGATCCTCATCTGTGCCCCAGACAAGCTGGTTCCCAAAGTCAGAGACTCTCTTGGTCAGCTTGCTTCCCACACCAAACCTTCTGTCAGGAATCTTGGTGTGACCTTTGACCCAGCTCTCACCCTGGATTCTCATGTCAGTTCTCTTGTTCGCTCTTCCTTCTTCCATCTCAGGAACGTTGCTAAGCTGAGTCCCATTCTGTCCCGCTCTGAACTTGAGACAGTTCTCCACACCTTCATCTCCTCACGCTTAGACTACTGTAACTCTCTTTTCACGTGTCTGAGCAGAACCTCCCTGAACCGTCTACAGGTGGTTCAGAACGCCTGTGCTCGGCTTCTGACCAAGTCCTCCAAACACACCCACATCACCCCGCTTCTCCTCCAGCTTCACTGGCTGCCAGTCAACTTCAGGGTTCATTTCAAGATCCTGGTTCTGGTCTATAGGGCCTTACATGGACAAGCACCATCTTACATTGGTGATCTTCTTAGTCCCTACACCCCCAGCAGGTCCCTGAGGTCCAGTGATCAAAGCCTACTGGTTGTGCAGCACCAGGCTAAAGGTCAAAGGTGACAGATCATCTGCTGCTGTGGCCCCCAGACTCTGGACCTCTCTCCCCCTGAGCCTGAGATCAGTGGACTCAGTGGTCTCCTTTAAAAAGCAGCTGAAGACTCACTTGTTCAAGCTGGCTTTTGTATGACCTTCTTCACCTCTCTCTCTTTATTCTGCTCTCCCCACCTATTCCACCTTCCTCAGGATCCACTGATTTCCCTCTTTCCTGTTCACTCTCTCTCTTTCTTATCATATTTTAATCCCAATTGTCTATTTTTGCTCCTTTTTAATATATGTTTAATCATTTACTACATTATTTGTTATATTTTTACATTTTTTGTTTTTGTGAAGCACCTTGTGATTTTTTCCTGAGAGTGTCATGTTCGGGGAAGGCGCCTAACCCAAGACATGCAGAACACAACACAGACCAAAGATGGGAGAAAAAATAATTTGTTTACAACAACAAAAAAGAGAAAGGAAGGTGCAGTGAGTGTCAGTGGTTTGTTCACAGACACGGGAGCTCTGCGTCTGGAGGAGGGAGAACACTGGTGAGTATTTGCAGGTATGTCCTGAGGTCCATTTATGTCCTAAGGAAGGTTCGAGGGACTTACAGTCAGGTAAGAGTAGCTGGCTGGAGGAGGGAGCAGGTCGAGAGCCGGGAGAAGCGCAGGAGAGGGAGCAAAGGTGGAGGTGAGCAGAGCGTCCTGGTGGATGGGAGACACTGAGCCGAAATGTCTGGTGAGTCGTGATGGAGAACAGTGAGTGGGTCCAGGAGGTTCTGAGTTTCCAAACCCAGGATTCCTGAGGTGAGTATCCAAATGGCTCAGCGTCCAGAGGGAAACACTGGAATCCTGGAGGTAAGTAAAATCCAAAAGTCTAAATCCTAGAGCAAAACACTACTAGCAAAGATTAATCCTAGAGATCCTAGAGAACATGCGTGGCTGGGTACTACCAAGCTGTGGCAATCTTCCGGCGTCGAATTGTGTCCTCCATCCACCTTATGTGGAAGCACCCCGCTGATTGCAGATCAGGAACAGCTGGTGTTGCTCCCTCTCCTGGCAAGAGACTCAGAGATGTTAAGTGAATGAGGAGTACCCCCCCCCCCCCCCAACTGACGCCCCTGGCGTCCTCGCCGAAGCCTCATAGTCCTGGATGAGCGGCGCTATAGAAAAGATCTTTTCTTCTTCTTCATGGTGATAAATGTTTTTCACTTGGTGGTAATTTTTTTCTCACTCCTTTAAATTATTGTAACTTTTCTATTATTTGCTTTTTAAAAGTTCGTTTAACATGAAACTCTTGTCTATGTGTGGTCAGGACCTTGGTCCTGTTGGAGTCGGGGTTAGTGTAGGGTTAATAAACTACATATCTAGGAATTAAAGGCTGTTGCTATCAGCTTTTGTTTTAATCCCTAAGAAGATCAAACAAATTGACAAATGAAATTTTTTGCATATATATATATATATATATATATATATATATATATATGTTTATGTTTATGTTTATATGCTTAGCAGACGCTTTTACCCAAAGCGACTTACATTTTTTTATAACCTATACGGCATGTTGTGATCTGTGGGGGAAACCGGAGCACCCGGAGAAAACCCACGCATGCATGGGGAGAACACGCAACTCCACGCAGAAAGGCAACAGTGCTAACCACTGTGCCACCATGCACATATATATATATATGTGTGTATATACAATAAATCCTCTAATATTAGCCTGTATTTAATTAACTGCCAGGTATCATATTTTGGCCGGTGTCGGAGTCGGCGGAGGTGAATAATGGCTGGTTTTTTATTGTGGCCGGGTGGAATGTGGTAACAAGCAAGTACGGGGGGCGGTTGTGTCATCCGTCTTACTTTTGATTTGCCAGTGATAGATCGCGAGGGTAACTAACCATGCGGAGACGACGAGGAGGCGAAAAGTTTTTACTTTTCGTTCTTGTGATTTTTATCTTGAGAGGTGCTATATAAAAACTATTTTCTCTGCGATGGACAGGAAATGCAATGGAGGAGTGAAGACGTTATGAGATCTAAAGCTCTAAAGGAGAACCCGACAGGCAGACACAAGAAGAAAATCACCGACCGTTTACAGAAACTGCTAAAAGACTAAATATTTGACCGCGCTTTTTACTACAGACTTTATCCAAGAGAAGCCACTCCATGTATTTATGGTCTTTCGAAGATTCACAAGGAAGGAACACCACTCAGAAGCATCAACTCAGTCACATACAACATTGCAAGACATCTCTCCACTAGCCTGGCCCCGCTGGTTCGAAAGACCGAACAATACAAAATTCGGCGGATTTTGCACAGAAAGTTCAAAACGGCTTATAAGCTTGACTCTCATATTCCAGTCAGAACTGACAAAGCTCAGATGAGAAGCAAAAAATCTTCAAGAAACCAAAGTCCAGTTGCCTTCCTTTGAACCCTTTTGGATAACTTCATGATCACACTCTTAATCAGAAAAACGACAATGCAGTAAAATTACTAGTTTCTCTCAAACTGTTACTCAAGCAGAAGAATTACTGCTGTCTGAGCTGCACATAGAAGAGATGGATCTGATGATGGAGCAGGTGTGATTGTAACACAGGTGTGATGATGAATCAGGTGTGATGTAACACAGGTGTGATGGTGAAACAGGAGTGATGGTGAAACAGGTGTGATTGTAACAGGTGTGATGGTGAAACAGGTGTGATTGTAACAGGTGTGATGGTGAAACAGGTGTGATTGTAACAGGTGTGATGGTGAATCAGGTGTGATGTAACACAGGTGTGATGGTGAAACAGGTGTGATGGTGAAACAGGAGTGATGGTGAAACAGGTGTGATGGTGAAACAGGTGTGATTGTAACAGGAGTGATGGTGAAACAGGTGTGATTGTAACAGGTGTGATGGTGAAACAGGTGTGATTGTAACAGGTGTGATGGTGAAACAGGTGTGATGTAACACAGGTGTGATGGTGAATCAGGTGTGATGTAACACAGGTGTGATGATGAATCAGGTGTGATGTAACACAGGTGTGATGGTGAATCAGGAGTGATGGTGAAACAGGTGTGATGATGAATCAGGTGTGATGTAACAGGTGTGATGATGAATCAGGTGTGATGTAACACAGGTGTGATGGTGAAACAGGAGTGATGGTGAAACAGGTGTGATGATGAAACAGGTGTGATGTAACACAGGTGTGATGGTGAAACAGGAGTGATGGTGAAACAGATGTGATGGTGAAACAGGTGTGATGGTGAAACAGGAGTGATGGTGAAACAGGTGTGATGATGAAACAGGTGTGATGTAACACAGGTGTGATGGTGAAACAGGTGTGATGGTGAAACAGGTGTAATGATGAAACAGGTGTGATGTAACACAGGTGTGATGATGAAACAGGTGTGAAGATGAAAAAGGTGTGATGGTAACTCATGTGTGATGGCGGTAATGAGAACATTATTTTACAGGTACAAGAGCAGCAATCAGCAGGTGGTGGTTTGGATGTTTTATTGGAACATGTTCAAACAACAGTCAAAACAAAAAAGGAAGTCATGGTTTGATCAGCCAATCACAGTGAGGATTAACTCTGTACACATCCAACAAACAGCAGTCTGGGTGAAGACGACGTGCACCTAAAAGAGACAGGTACAGGCACAGGTTCTGAAATGTCCTACTATCCAGATGTTTGCTAATGATGTCAGTTGAAGACTTACAGATGTTTCCTCCAACTTCATAAAGATGCTGTGAAGCAGGACTACAGACAGATGGATGGATATCAGGCTTCAGTCAATCAGAAATGTCCGCATGTGGACAAATGTGTGTCTTACCTGATCTCAGGCTGAAAACGAGATGTGATGTCTTTGGCTGTTGTCTGTTCATCAAGTTGTATCGCCATGGAAACTTTTGTGTTTAAGGGGGCGTGTACTCTGATGACACCTTCACACAGTTCTGTAAGCTGAACACAAGAAGCAAGCAGAACCAGCTTTAGAACGTATGGTTCTGGTCTTGGAATATACTTGTCCCAACACTGGTTACTATGGTTCAGGTTGTGGACCTGGATCTACCTGATTCCTGTCATTCTTGTTTTTCTTCCTCAGCAGGCGGGACGTTGTTCTGCTCAAGTTGAAAGGTTTCTGTATGGATGCTAGGTTCATCTGTCTCAACTGGGACAGTAGGAAGGTGGGGACCTATGACATAGGACAGGAAATGATGCTAATAATGGGACACTAGAGGAAAAAAGGCTCAGAAGGGTTAGGGTTAGGACACTAACAGTCCAGAGCAGGTCTTGGTTTTTGATCATCAGTCTAATCAGGTGAGCTCCACCCACAGCTTTCTCCATCTCCTCACGTTGCTTGGTGATGGAAGGTTTGTTTCCACGGTTACAATGAACAAAAAGGTTAGGAGCCATCACCATGGAGACATTCCACAGAGACATCCGGTTCTGGTCCTGATGAGACACCACCTTATGGAGGAAGACCAGTAGGGCCTGCAACCATGGAAACAATCACATCAATTGATGGCAAGTGCATGTTGGAAATTTGTGTTGGCTTAAGGAAAAGTGCCGTAGCTCCAGGTTGAAGGTGGAATTTACTCTTAAGGTGTCTCTGTTGGCCTCAGGAAGCAACAGCAGGAGCAGCTGCAGGACCTGAAGCTGATGGACTACAGAAGACACACCTGCAGGGACACACAAGAACATGTAACAAGTAATTCACACAAGAACACCTCTAAGAAGACTCTGTGTGTTTGTGCATGTGTGTGTGTGCATGCGTACTGAGCACTGCATGGAACGTGGACATGTGTGTGTGTGTAAGCAGAGGTGTTGGTAGCTCTCTGATGAACAGCTTCAGCAGACCGGCGGCGTCCACCTGTCGCACTGCAGACCAGTCGAAAGTGCTGCAGCTGCGGTCCAACTCCTGCCGCAGGTTCTGCAAACAGACAGAATTGTTGAAAAACAGTGACATCATCCATAAACGACCACATTTTTTCATTCAGCGCGACACAATTGTAGCAAAGGATGACTGTGAGCTGGTGTGCGTGTTACCTTTAGTCTAGCCGCTGACCCGGACACTCGGAGAATCCCCTCGGTCTGCAGACCACACTGCTCTAAGATACACAACAGCTACACAGAGACACACAGACAGCTGTTTGATGTCAGGTTTTCAGCTAGCTGCTAGCTGCCTTTCAGCATTAGACCCTTTCATCCTGTAAACTGTAGCTTCTGCTAACATCGTGCTTTCAGAAGAAGAAGAAAATATAATTTCTATAGCACCTCTCAAGATAAAAATCACGAGGCGCTCAGCTGGTTTACTTTACAGCAAGAGGGATGGGGGATATTCCTCCTGTTTCACAGTAGCCTTTATTATGTTTGTGGCATGTGGACAGGCAGGGAGAAAAGAGATGTATAATCGAAACAGAAAAGGGGGAGGTGAATGGAGGGCAACAGTAAACAACAAATAACAACAGACAACAAACACAAAGGCAGGGCAAAAGTGAGGTCATCATGGCAAAATCTGTCCATCCATCCATTTTCATCTGCTTATCCGGGCTTATTGGGTCCTGCCCAGACATCCATCTCCCCAGCCACTTGGGCCAGCTCCCCCGGGGTAATCCCAAGGCGCTCCCTGGTCGGCCGAGAGACGTAGTCCCTCCAGTAAGCAAAGCACAAGGAACCATCCTCTCTCTCGACTCGAGGTCAAAGCCTCTCTGCAACACTTGCAAATGGTATCAGACGTGGAACGTCTAACTAGCAAACCCTGGTAGCATCTTATGGCCGGTGATAATTGAATTCAAAGGGAACTACGACTCTTTAAGATTCCATTTGGTACTCACAGAGCACAGTCGCTTCTGCTTTGCTCCCTTATGTTTTTTCCCAAGGCTCTTTTTGTCCCGTCTGCCTACAGAGTGCTTCCCTGCATTTCCTCTGGAAATCACTAATTTTCAGAAATGGATTTAATTAATTGGTCATTGAACACGATTGATAAGATTTTTTCTACGATGAGAACGGAGGAGGGGGCTCCCACGTGCCCTCACGGGACACACGCAGCGGGATATATGCTCGGTTCCTGGAAGGAGTGGAAGGTCGTCTGTCTCTCTCAGCTGTCCATTGAGGATGTCGAAGATTTGTGGATATTCGGCCTGATGATCACTGGATTTCTTCGGATTGGAGTGGGAGGATATCTGGTTTTCCAAAAAATTGGGAAGACGGGAGTGATTGGAGGGCGACCCGCACCCATGGACGGCACCGTCCGGGCGGAGACCTCACAGACTGGGACATTACTGGAGGTGAATCGTAAGCTGGACAATGTCTTAGCTGCGTTACCGCTGTTAGTGCGCAAAATGGATGTCATCTCGGAGAGGGTCACCGGACGGTGTGGAGATGTTTAATAACCTGAATTGGCTTCACTGAAGGACTGGAATGACCAGTTACAGACTGAAGGAAGAGGGAAGATGATCTCTGCCTGACCCAAACACAGTCTTGTTATCCTAATCTGACACCAAGGCAGCCTTGAAGCTGCAAATAATCATCCCCCACGAAGGAAGGAATGCAGACAGATGCTGTGGAACCCCCCCCCCCCCCCCCCCCCCCCCCCACATTGTGGACTTTGTTGCGAGGCCATCAACCTGCAGGAATGTGCTCTATGCTCCTCCCAAGATCTCTCTCCCTCCTGTGGACACAGCTGGCTGAGCGCCGCACATGGCTGCTGGCCCTGGATAATCAGGATCCCAGCCCCCACCCCCTCCCTAACGGAGTCTCATGTTGTGAATGTTGAAGTCCGTGCTTATATGTTTGAGGTGTTTTTTTGCATAGTACAGCTACGCCCTGTCAGGAGTAACTCTGGTATGCCTTTTTTCCCTCCCCCAACCTATCCTCATGTAACCCTCTTATCTCTATTAAGGTAGCGCGACTCGTGTTGCGAATGACCGCAGTCACCAATTCTTGTCATGTGTCTTGCCCATGTATGTCTGATCTCTGAATTGTGTGTCCTGAAACTCAATTTCGTTTCTCTGTATGTCTTGCACATGTGGTAGAAATGACAATAAATGACTTAGACTTTGACTGATCATTAATCTGGCTGCCTTTCCTCCAGACCGCCGAGAGCTGCCTTCCAACATGGGTATCGTAGACCTGCACCCTGGTGTGGGATGGCTTTATGAATGATTGATAGCTTGTTAAACCATTCAGTCAGACTGATTTTCCAACTCAGACGTCACAAATTTCTCAGATACTTAACAAGGTTTTGCTACAAACATCTAATCTTACATTCCATCATTTATTTTATTGTCTCAGTTAACGTGTCCAACCATCACTCATCATGATTGGTTCTGTGTCATCATTAGTTTAGAAATTTAGAATTAAATTCATTTTCATTAACTATATTCTTAACTCTGTCTGAATTAATAGAAAGTGTGTGTTTCCTGGCAGCTTTGGGCGAGAGGCTGCTGCGGCAGTGCAGAGCGGGTGGTTTAACAAGTACTAGTAAAGATGGGGTAACGTCGATTATATGGACCTAATTTGGGTTTCAGGAGTTTGATATTGAAAATACAAACACCCTCAGTAAAAAATTCTGGTGACAGTAAAGTTGTACCCGCATTAACAACTTGTTAACACTAATTCCTGAAATTATAAACTCACAGGCTTCTTCGTTTTGGTTTTTTTATTCTAAATTCTAAAACTGTCTGACATCTCCGGTGATTTAGTTTTCATACATTTCCACCCACAGCTGTGTCTTCCATTAATAATGCACAAGTTTTGTGCAACTTCTCTCTCTAACAACCCCAGACCTGCTGATCAACTCCAGTTGAGGTTCCAGTTTGAGTGTTCCAGTTGAGGCAAAGAAAAAGAATAAACCTTCAACCTTATTTAATATTTATATCATTTAACCTTATATAATACTTTATTTTTTAAAAAGTGGAAAAGCATCATTTTACCTGCAGTTATCCATCAGTAAAGCAAAATGTAACTTCTATGATACTATTTTTAACTTAAGTTCATATTAATTGTAAGTAAGCTTGAATTTAATTCCAATATCTTCATCTTTATTCATTTTGAGGATTTTTGTGTTGCTTTGTCTAAAGAATGAATCAGAGTAACATAAAAATGAATTCTAAGGTTTATTTTTTAAAATAAGTTTTGAACATTAAATGTTCTTTAAATGGTATTCTATGTTATACTTTATATAAGTATTTGTTCAGCTGCAATTCATATGTGGGCATGTTCAAAACCATCATTTTGACAATTATAAATAGAAGAAAATAATATATTGTGATATATTGCCATGTGGTCCATTCCTACCCAAATGAAAAATGAACCAGCTTTTATCAAACGCCCCCTGTCCTGCATGTTTTCCACGTCTCTGTTTCAGCCCACCTGATTTACTTTTCTGCATGACCTTCTCAGGATGACACTAAGTGCTGCAGAAGCCTGTTAATCACTCATTCATTTAGATCAGGTGTGTGGCAGCAGGGAGACACCTAAACATGTAGGACGGGGAGAGCTGATGACCAGGGTTAAGAAACCAGAGGAAAACCAGAGCAGGGCTGCAGCTACACTGCTACATAAAGTGGGTGTGAACCCTCCTTCACACTGAATGCAGAATGGATGTGGTCCAGTTTCACATAGATCAGAAATCATTGGCTGCGTCTCAGTTCAGGGTCTGCATCCTTCGTCAATCAATCAATCAAAGCTTTATCAGGGTATCCGCGGGTCCTTAAAAAGTCTTAAAAAGTCTTAAATTAGCTTTTCCTAATTTAAGGCCTTAAAAGTCCTTAAAAATGACAAATAATCCTTAAATCCAGTTTCCAAAGGTCTTAAATGACCAAAGACCCAATAAACAAGATTCTTTTATTTCTATAAAAATTCCGTGAATTTCTAGTTAGTGTTCAGCATTTTTTGTGTATGATGTTGACGTAAGCGGAACCGTACGCAGTCAGTTGGTTGTGAAAGGGGGCTATTTTTTTTAGATGAGCACATTAGCTGGTTAAGCTAGTGGGAGCTTGTGCCATGGGAAAGGGCAAGTTTAATGGTAACTGGATGGCTAATCCCACGTTCGCGACGTGGTTAGCACCGGTTCCAGGCATAAGCTGGAAATTAGAGCTTAAATTTAATTTTTAAAATAGCTTAAATTTGGTCAAAGTGGCCTTAAAAAAGGTCTTAAAAAGTCTTAAATTTGGCTCCCTTAAATCTGCAGATACCCTGTTTATTTATAAAGCGCCTTCCGCAACCCTGTCAGGAAGCCCAAGGCGCTGAACACGGTACAGTAGAAGGTAAATATATTGAATAAATCAAAAATAAAAGCAATTCAAATTACAAAATACAAATTACAAATTCGTCGGCCGGATTCGTCGGCCGGTTACGTCACAGCGCCGCGACTATAATAATAATACATTTTATTTAAAAGCGCCTTTCAGAACACCCAAGGTCACTTGACAGAAAACACTTAATAAAATACAATAAAACAATAATAAAAACCCAAACAAGAAAAAAAAACAGAGAGAAACAGTTAAATAAAATCAGAGGTCGTAGGCAGATTTAAACATGTGTGTTTTGAGTTTTGTTTTGAAAAGGGTAAAACTGTCGATGTTCCTGATGTCTGGGGGGAGTGAGTTCCAGAGACGGGGAGCAGAGCGGCTGAAAGCTCTGCTCCCCATGGTAGCGAGACGGGCAGAAGGAACTGCAAGATGGATGGAAGAAGAAGATCTGAGTGAACGGGACGGGGTGTGAATACTTATAAGGTCTGAGATATATGGAGGAGAGAGGTTGTGGATTGCTTTGAAGGTATGGAGGAGAATTTTGAAGATGGACCTGAATTTAACTGGGAGCCAGTGAAGCTGCTGGAGAACCGGGGTGATGTGGTGAAAGGAAGGTGTTCTGGTGATAATACGGGCTGCTGAGTTCTGGACCAGTTGCAGTTTATGAAGGAGACCATAAAGAAGTGAATTGCAATAGTCGAGACGGGAGGTGACGAGGCTGTGGACGAGAATGGCGGCAGTGTGAGGGGTCAGTGAGGGGCGGAGACGGTTTATGGAACGTAGATGGAAGTATGCTGACCGAGTTATGTTATTAATGTGAGCCTGAAAAGAAAGTGAGCTGTCGAGAATGACACCCAGACTCTTGACGTGAGGGGAGGAGGAGACTATGGCGCTGTCAATTAAATTAAAAACTATTATCACATCTTTGCTCAGGCTCAGCTTGCCGAAAGTATTTTCTCTGAATTAGCTCTCCAGCGTCA
Organism: Nothobranchius furzeri; assembly: GCF_043380555.1. Lineage (NCBI taxonomy): Eukaryota > Metazoa > Chordata > Actinopteri > Cyprinodontiformes > Nothobranchiidae > Nothobranchius > Nothobranchius furzeri. The sequence goes on from NC_091747.1 coordinate 65,255,307, forward strand.
AGGAAATGATTAAAGATCTAAATAAAACTTCCAGCTCCATCGTTTAAAGTTCCTTCTCCCTTCTGCTCAGCGGTTCCACGGTTGCTAGGCGACGGAACGTTCGCCGAGGGAGTGGCGGGAATTCATGAAGGCTAGGCCTGTCCAAATTCACAGCCGTTAACATCCGGTCTACTCGCCCGACGGAGGACCCAGCCCACGTCGGCCGAGTAGGCTGGGTCCTTCGAAGGATGCAGACCCTGAATTGAGACACAGCGAATGAGTTCAATCGGAGTACTTATACCAGCTGTGGTGCACTGCAGATTCAGATGCAGAGCTCCACAAAGTTTCCACATGGACTCTGGACCCTGCAGGAGGATTGTTAAAGGTAAGATTTCACCTGAGCCAGACAGGAAGTGATATGTGGTTCAGCGTTATGGAGATTTAATGAAATGATGTTCATTTAATAATCAGTTGTACATTCTACTGGGGAGAAGGAAGTCTGAGCCTCCTTGTTTAGGCTACTGCACCCCCGGCCCTACTCCAGATAAATGGCCGAAGATAGATGGATGGAAGGATGGATGTTCTACTTTTGGATAATGGTTAACACATTTGACTAAGGGGGTACTGGTGGTACAAGAAAATGGCTCAGGGGGTCCACAAGTCAAAAAACATTGGAAAACACTGTTCTACCTCACCCCACCCCCCTCCACATGTCATAAAATAATAAAAATTGGGGGGACGGGACAAGAGCTGTAGCAGGAGGCTGAATGGAGAGACCACTGTTTGGTAGCCCCACCCAACCAAACTCATCCCCCTGCCAGGCCTAAACCCCCAATCCCCTGGCGTTGTATGCCTGAAAGGGTGATGCAGCAGATGCCACACCATTAATTTATGCTAACTTGTCAAGTCCTACACACTGTTAATCACACAGTGCACGACAAAGTGAAAAAAGAAGAAATATTTTAAATGACATTACTGTGAAATAATCCCAAAACAGCCTAGAAATAAAAGAAATTTTTTTTTGATATAGTGAATCTCAAGATTAAAATCATGAGGCGCTTCACAAAAATATAAAAAAGATTTACTTAATAAAAATGTGGGTAAAAGAAAAATTTAAGTCCCATAGTTGCATGTGACCCATCCCCGTGGGGACCAGTGAGGCGCAGACATGGCCAATAGCATCCGGCCAGCCGCTAAAAGGGGCATTTTGGTTTGTAAGCAAGAACGCCCCCTTCTTCTTGTTCGCTCCTGAAATATTACTTCACACCAGATATTTCAAATTAAGATATTTTCTTCGCTCATCTATCTGCTCTCCTTTTTAAATAAGTTATTGATCATCTGTGCTCACCCTGCCCTCTCATTTTGTGTTGCTGGTTTGACGCGAGATCGCTCCACGCTCTCCGAAGCTACGTTTAAATTCTGCCTCCTGCTTTATCACAGTTGATACAAATATTAAACTGGAAACGGGAGCCAACTGTAAACCTTAATAAGCTCACAGAAGGGGGCGTTGTTGGCCGGTTGTTTGGAGAGTTCCGGTTCGGTTGTTTAGAAAGATAAAACAAGCTAGTTGAACGGAGTTTGTTAACGTTGTTTTTCCTGGAGTTAAGGCGTGGGCTGCAACCAACAGTTACCCGAAATAAAGATCCGAAACAAAAATAACAAGATGGAGTCATTGCAATATCTTAAATAAATCAACAAAGTGTATAGGTGCGGCGGATTTTATTTTGCCGTGGCAGTGCGACACGATCAATTAGTTAAGACTTTTATTTTGACAAACATAGAAGGGAAAATAATGTATTTTATTGGCCATTCTGATTGGTTAGTGAAAAGCTACAGTAAACCCCATTAAGGCGTTTCTGTAGCCCAAGCAGTAACACTGGCTGGACCCTGCTCGATACGGCCGTGCTTGGAGAAATTTAGTGGTTTAAGCATCCAACCCCTTAAAGTATATTGTCAAGCAGGGAAGCATCGGGTCCCATTATTAAAGTTTTTCATATCCTCCTGAAACCCGGAGCAGCCAGTCATGTCCTTTAAATTCACCTTTGTCTTCTTTCACTCTTTTGAGTTATCCCATTTAGCCCTACAGTGCTCTTTAGAGCAAACCCTGGGCTTTCCAGTGATGTATCTTATGTTGGGTTCAAATGTTGGTAAGTCCCCTTTTTTCCTCAGTCAATTTGGCCGCCTTACCAGCAACAACATTTTATGGAAAGAGGATAAATAAGTCAAATTCAAATATAATAATTTGTATTCTTGGTAATTAACCACAATATTTTTACATCTAAAAACAGTTAAATAATTTATCTTTTGAACTATTATAAATGTCTACTGTAGTGGACACTAGGACGTTTTTAGTGCATTTACAGATCCTTCTCAAAAAATTAGCATATTGTGATAAAGTTCATTATTTTCTGTAATGTACTGATAAACATTAGACTTTCATATATGTTACATTCATTACACACATCGTCGTCGACGACACGGGAAACATAAAGTTCACATATGAGTCAGAAACAGAAGGCAGCATAGCATTTATGGACATGAAAATCACCAGGCAGACCGACGGGACCCTAAACATAAACACACACAGGAAACCAACACACACAGACCAATATCTATTATGGACATCAGAACACCCCACCATACACAACATGTCAGTAATCAGAACATTATATCACCGAGCAAACATAATAACAGAAGAGAGAGACCGTAAACAAGAAGACAAACACATACAACACGCTTTAAAGACCTGCGGATACCCGACATGGGCAATAAACAAAGGAAAACGACAAACAACAACAGAAAGAAAAGAACAACCAAAGCAAAGAACCAGAAACCCAGAAAGACGAGAACCAGAACCAGTGATAACCCTACCATACATCAGAGGCATAACGGAAAAAATAAGAGCAACAATGAAAAAACACAACATAAACACACCAACAAAACCATACACAACAGTTAGAAACAGACTAGTGCACCCAAAAGACAAAATATCAGCTGGACTTAAATGTAGAGTCATTTACGAAATCCCATGCAAACTCTGCAATAAAACATACATAGGAGAACCCGGACGCCAACTCAACACACGAACAATAGAACATAGAAAGGAGTGCGAGAAAGAAACAAGTCGTAAACACACAAGAGCAGCAAAAGAAGAACCCTAACCCTAACAGATCACTGCTTAAGAGAAAACCATATAATGGACTGGGACAACACAAGGATCATAAACACCGAACAACAGAAATACAAAAGATGGATCAAGGAAGCAATCGAGATAAGGAGACGTGGATGTGGGACCATGAACAGGGACGACGGAGTTTACACGTTGGATCGTGCATGGGACTGCATCGTCGGAGAGGGGAGAGCGGGCAGTAGAGGGCGACAACGTCCTCTGCTGCCCGCGGATAAACGGAGAAGGAAGTGACGCGCCACCATCAGCGTCAGCCTGAAGAAGCCGGCAGCCGTCGGCGAAACGTAGCGGGAAAACAGGTAACAAAACCGTTTCTGTGTTTTAAAAAAGAACTACAGCATGGAATTAGAAATAACGCACAGCAAGAACACACCTAAGATGAATAATGAACTTTATCACAATATGCAAATTTTTTGAGAAGGACTTGTATACAATCTGTGCACTGACTAGGAGCCAGGCACATGTCATTGATGATAACATCAAACATGCACAAAGATGCATGAAGAAGGATTGCAGAGGCAAACTATATATGAGGAGTGTTGCATTACTAAAATGAAAGCACACTTCAAGGATTATCATCGCTAAATTACAAAAATGTAGAGCTATGGTTCCCTTTTTGACTAGTTCTGTCTCATGGCTCACTTTTCAACTAAGTCCACGACTTGTTGTCCTTCCAAGTAACACACAGCAGAAGACTGAGAATGTATTTAGTTTTGGATCAAATCAAATATGTTCGTAATCAGATTTTATTTTTAATTAATCTGTAATTAGACGAACATCATCCTGTTTTCCTCTACAATGGACAGGTTGTAAAATAAAATAAAATGGTGATCACTGTGGTCTAAACAGACAAAAAATCATATTAAAACGAAAACTGAAGACACTTTTTGTCTGGGTCTTAGGAAGGTATGACCCGCCTGGGATTTGAACTCTGATCTCCCAATCCCAGGGCAGACAGAGGAAGACAGAATATAAAGAGACGATAATCACAAAATCTCGGGAAAGAGAAGTGAAAGAAACAGCAGACTGAAGAGAAGAAGAGGATGAAGGTCCCACCAGAGCCTGAACAGGTGAGTTTAAAGGAGACCACTGAGTCCACTGATCTCATGCTCAGGCGGAGAGAGGTCCAAGGTTAAATGTCTCAATCATGTTTGTAGGAAGGTTACATAGAAACAGAATTCCTTCTCATCTGACTGGGGCATTATCAGTTCTTCTTTAATAACTAAAGAGGGACGTTAGTCTTTGTTTACAATCTGTGGGCCTGCGAGGATACTGAAACTGTACCGAGCTAATGCTGCAGTGCAGGCATTGGTAATCCCACACCGGCTGTCATGTTTGGATTTAACTTTCTGACCCAGGACTTTCAGTCTCGAAACACAGTTAAGAGTTCTTTAAATTATATTTCTTAAGGAAAACTGAAAGTGCACCATCAAAGAGAGGTAAGGATCCGTTTCAAACTTGAGGTGTTCTCTGTAACAGAATTCAGTTAATCCACAGCCCAACGCACAGGATTTTTAACATGTGGTGGAGGTCTTACTGTTAGTTGAGAGGTTACAAGGCTTAAGGGGGATGTCGTCTAAAGCTTGGTTTATGCTTGATGCGTCCGCGAGGTTCGCATGGCTCTGCGCGGCAAAATTGCGTCATTTTAACAACCACACCCCTCTACTGCGACTCTGCACGGCCCAAATTTTCCGCACCACGCACCTAGGAAATTTTCTAACCACGCGGACGGTCGGACGCAGAAAAAAATGGCGGACTGGCAAGAACTAGTATGGCAGGGATTCGTAAATACAGACATTTGTATGAATCAGCTCTCAGAGATCACCGTGATCAACATGTTGTTAATAATTCTTGGAGAGAAATAGCTCGCACTGTCGGAAAAGATGAGCACGCTGTTAAAAATGCTGGAATGCCATCCACCTCCAAATCTGAGACCATGGTTTTCGACCAGAAAAGGGTGGCTTGCCAACTCCGGGTCAGGGGAGAGGTCCTACCTCAAGTGGAGGAGTTTAAGTATCTCGGGGTCTTGTTCACGAGTGAGGGTAGGAGGGATCGGGAGATCGACAGGCGGATTGGTTCGGCGTCTGCAGTGATGCGGACGCTGAGCCGATCTGTCGTGGGGAAGAGGGAGCTGAGCCAGAAAGCCAGGCTCTCGATTTACCGGTCCATCTACATCCCAATCCTCACCTATGGTCATGAGCTTTGGGTAATGACCGAAAGAACGAGATTGCGGATACAAGCGGCCGATATGAGTTTCCTCCGTAGGGTGGCCGGGCTCAGCCTTAGAGATAGGGTGAGGAGCTCGGACATTCGGGAGGGACTCGGAGTAGAACCGCTGCTCCTCCAGATCGAAAGGAGCCAGTTGAGGTGGTTTGGGCATCTGGTCAGGATGCCTCCTGGGCGCCTCCCCAGGGAGGTGTTTCGGGCATGTCCTGCCGGCAGGAGGCCCCCGGGTCGACCCAGGACACTTTGGAGAGGTTACATCTCCAATCTGGTCTGGGAACGCCTTGGGGTCCTGCCGGAGGAGCTGGTGGAGAATGCCGGGGAGAGGACGGTCTGGAGCTCCCTATTTGGGATGCTGCCCCCGCGACCCGGACCCGGATAAGCGGAGGAAGACGAAGACGAAGGAATGCCATGCTGTAAACAACAGCAATTTTTACTTCTACTATGGTGTAGTGTTGGATGCATGCCGTAGAGCTCCATGCTGCCCCCTACAGTTTGGGAGAATATTGGCTCACCGCAGAGACAAGCCACATGAACCATAAACGCTGCAAGATGTGAAGCGCGTTCCATCTGCCAGCCGCATCACCAAGCGGAAAGTAAATGCGTCAAGCATAAACCAAGCCTTAGGGGAGGCAAGCTCAAGGTAAGGTCCAGAATGAGGGAACTGGAGAGATCCACAGGAAAGGGAGGGGCCCGAAGATGCAGGTGAACGGTGGAGAGCAGGACAGGCTGGCTTCCCTGGTGAGTCATGAGCTTGTGGTGAATCCAGGAAGTTATGGTAGGCTAGTTGGAAGTGGTGGTGGTACCTGAGGGCAGAATAAAGAATACTCGCGAGGCAAAAAAAAAGTAGAAACAAGCTGTTATCTTGAGAGTTTAGGAGGCAAGAGACACCAAAGGTAGGTAATACCCAAGTTGAGTAATCATCCGGTGAAGTGAGGTTGTCTCCCAGCTCCTTAAGTATCCAGATGTCAGACCATCTGATGTAATGATCTGGGGTCTCATTTATCAAACATGGCGTAGAATCCTTACTAAAAACGTACTTAAGCTCAGCAAAACAATGTTCTTACGCCAAGCAGGTGTGTGATCTATCAAACATGGAGGACGCACAGCTGCACGCAATCTCCGCTTCATAAATCAGAGACTAACGAGAATGTTTCTCAGCTGCATTTTAGTCACATCCCGCCCTCACCACGCCCACTTACTGCCATAAATAGTCAATGCAAAGTGCCTTGTGGACCTCATTCATATACAAGTGCTGGCCAGTAAATTAGAATATCATCAAAAGGTTGAAAATATTTCAGTAATTCCATTCAAAACGTGAAACTTGTACATTATATTCATGCAATGCACACAGACCAATGTATTTCCAATGTTCATTACATTTAAATTTGATATTCATAAGTGACAACTAATGAAAACTCCAAATTTGGTATCCCAAAAAATTAGAATATTCTGAAAAGGCTGAATATAGAAGACACCTGCTGCCACTCTAATCAGCTGATTTACTCAAAACACCTGCAAAGGCCTTTAAAAGGTCCCTCAGTCTTGTTTTGAAGGCACCACAATCATGGGGAAGACTTCTGACTTAACAGCTGTCCAAAAGACAATCATTGACACCTTGCACAAGGAGGGCAAGACACAAAAGGTGATTGCTAAAGAAGCTGGCTGTTCGCAGAGCTCTGTGTCCAAGCACATTAACAGACAGGCGAAGGGACGGAAAAAAATGTGGTAGAAAAAAGTGTACAAGCTCTAGGGATAACCGCACCCTGCAGAGAATTGTGACGACAAACCCATTCAAAAATGTGGGGGAGATCCACAAAGAGTGGACTGCATCTGGAGTCAGCGCTTCAAGAACCACCACGAGGAGACTCATGAAAGACATGGGATTCAGGTGTCGCATTCCGTGTGTCAAGCCACTCTTGAACATGAAACAGCGCAAGAAGCGTCTCGCCTGGGCCAAGGACAAAAAGGACTGGACTGATGCTGAGTGGTCCAAAGTTATGTTTTCTGATGAAAGCAAGTTCTGCATTTCCTTTGGAAATCAAGGACCCAGAGTCTGGAGGAAGAGCGGAGAAGCACAGAATCCACGTTGCATGAGGTCCAGTGTAAAGTTTCCACCGTCAGTGATGGTGTGGGGTGCCATGTCATCTGCCGGTGTTGGCCCACTCTGTTTCCTGAGGTCCAGGGTCAATGCAGCCGTCTACCAGGAAGTTTTAGAGCACTTCATGCTTCCTGCTGCTGACCAACTTTATGGGGATGCAGACTTCACCTTTCAACAGGACTTGGCACCTGCACACAGTGCCAAAACCACCAGCACCTGGTTCAAGGACCATGGTATCCCTGTCCTTGATTGGCCAGCAAACTCGCCTGACCTTAACCCCATAGAAAATCTATGGGGTATTGTGAAGCGGAGGATGCAATACGCTAGACCCAACAATGCAGAGGAGCTGAAGACGACTATCAGAGCAACCTGGGCTCTCATAACACCTGAGCAGTGCCACAGACTGATCGAGTCCATGCCACGCCGCATTACTGCAGTTATTGAGGCAAAAGGAGCCCCGACTAAGTATTGAGTGCTATACATGCACATTCTTTTCATGTTCATTCTTTTCAGTTGGCCAACATTAGAGAAACAAACATTTTTTCATTGGCCTTTAGAATATTCTAATTTTCTGAGATACCAGATTTGATGTTTTCATTGGTTGTCACCTATAAATATCAAAATTAAACGTAATAAACATCGGAAATACATTGGTCTGTGTGCATTGCATGAATATAATGTACAAGTTTCACGTTTTGAATGGAATTACTGAAATATTTTCAACCTTTTGATGATATTCTAATTTACTGGCCAGCACTTGTAAGCCGGCTGTTGCAGAATTTCGATCATGACCACAGATCAAGGAAGCGTTATTTCACTGAAATTGAGGTACTTGTGGGTGAGGTGGAGAAAGGGTTAGGGTTAACCCTTGTTCTGTGTGAAAACGAAGCAGTACAAGTGATAATGCTGCAGGATTTCGTAATTGTATCTTCTCAGCAGCAGCACTGCAGGTGCTCTCCATGTCCAACATGTGTGTAAGCCAGGTCCTTAGTCAACTCAAAGTTGTGCACTTTTTCCTCTACGTTTTCTTTCATAAATCCCGGTTTGTGTGGAAAGTTGAGTACGCAGTTTTCCGACCCCGTTTTGCGCGTAAGCAAGCTTGATGAATGAGGCCCCGAGCCGCTCCCCGGGAACCGCCCACCTGTAATCAGACTTGGGAGGAATAAGGTGGGCCACTCACCTCATGCCGTGACACCAGCAGCATTTTGTGAAGATCTTAAGCCAGGAACAGGAGTGACCCAGAAGGTATTTCGTGTAACACCCCCCCCCCCAAGAAGCCATAGCTTCTTTTCGTTGTGCTCTAATATCGGCTGAAGCAGGCTAGAGGCCAATGTTGAGCTAAAAATGCTAACAATAATGCCAGTACAGCACCAGTAACTGGTGCAGACTCAGCAAACTGTCACACCCTGTCTTGTCTCCCCGTTATGTAGTCATGTGTCTCTGTTAATTGCTCCCACCTGCCTCTTGTTTTCCAATCACCCAAGCTCCCAGTCCTCATGTATCTAAACCCCTTCAGTCCTGTGTCTCAGGTTGGTTCACTGTTTCAGTAGTCCAGCGTGTTCTGTTATTAAAACCCTTTTGTTAAACTGTTCCTGCTTGTCTGCCTGCCTGCCTTTGCCCCCGCATGTGGATTAGGGTACCTTTGACATTTGAATCAATCCGGTACTAATTCCCGGTACCTAGGAATCGATACCGGTACTTAACGGTACCAATTTTCGATACTTTTGAGTGTTTAATATTTTAATTCTCTTTTATAATTAAATATATATTTTTCTCAATATATAACCATATTTGATAAATATCACGATAAATAACAAACAACTGTTTGTATTTTAACATCGTCCTTGTAGTTTTATAAGCTGATAATTAAACTGAAGCAAACATCTTTACTGTGAACTAAATTTACTGTGTATCTTCATTCCTTTGGCCGTCTTTTTTCATTTGATTTTTCCTACTGGGAAGTTAGAATTTCTGAGGAGAAAGCGAACGCACCATTAGCTGATAACAACGGTGGCAATGGAAGCTAACATATCAAGCTAACGTTATGTTAAACAGTTTATTTAACTGCTGGAGCAGATTAAAACGATGATGCCTCACACTTAGATCGTTGTCGCTGGTTTCATCTTCACCCAATCACCCGTCGCATTTAGTGAAGTGAAGCCAAACTTTAGAGCGCGTTCATGTTCTTCTAGTTGGAAATTCGGATTTCTGAGGAGAAAGCGAACGCACCATTAGTGAAACGGAAGCTAACAAATCATGCTAATGTTATCTTAAACATTTTATTTACCTACCGGAGCAGATTAAGATGAGGATGTCTCACTTAGATCGTTGTCGCTGGTTTCATCATCACCCAGTTACCCATCACATTTAGTGAAGTGGACCCAAGCTTTAGCGTGCGTTCTTTCTACCATGCTGCTCTGTTTACAACTCGCTCGCAGCGACCGACGACTTAATGCTCTTGCGCATGCGCAGCTGTCTTGGCAAGTTCTCGTTATGAAGGACGGTTACCGAAACGAGACACCGTTTGAAATGACGTGAATCGGTGCTCAGTCGGTACCATGGAATTCGGTCGGTACCTTAAAAAGTACCGAATTCGGTACCCATCCCTAATGTGGATCCTGCCTCCGCTTCACTCACCGGCACGTGTGTGGCACAACCCCCACCAATTCTCACATTGAAAACAAAGCTCATCAGCATTTAAAAAGGAGATAAACTGGCACCCAGGATGGCAGCTGAGAAGGACATCTGTTTGATTGTAACTTTCCTTCCAGCATGAGACCTGTGGGCAACTGTGGAACAGGAGTTAAGAGCTCGCCCCGTAATCAGAAGGTTGCAGGTTTGAACCCCGCTCAGTCTGTCGCTGTCGTTGTGTCCTTGGGCAAGGCACTAAACCCACCTTTCCTGCTGTTGGTGTTTGCCTCTGTCAGAGTGCCCCAGGGCAGCTGTGGCTACATTGTAGCTCATCCCCACCAGGGTGTGAATGGGTGAATGACTGATTGTGTTATAAAGCGCTTTGGGGGGTTCCAGGACCCTAGAAGGCGCTATATCAAATAGACCATTTTCAATTATTTTACATGTTGAATTCTTACTTTTTGTATCTTTAATGACAAATCCCTATTAAAGCAGCAGTTAAACAAACAAAATAACATATAAACAAGTGTGCTTTTTTACTTTTTGGAAGACGACTGGAACTTTGACTTCTGGAAACTTCTTCCTGTCGTTCTCCAACAGAGAGTTCAACGACACGCCAAAGACGCCACTGTCTGAAGGAGGAACAGAAGCACTGACTGATTCAGATTCTGCTGCGTTACTGTTTTCTAACACTGACTGTACATCTCTAAGTTGGATGCAGAGATAGATAGATAGATAGATAGATAGATAGATAGATAGATAGATAGATAGATAGATAGATAGATAGATGGATGGATGGATAGATGGATAGATGGATGGATGGATGGATGGATGGATGGATGGATGGATGGATGGATGGATAGATAGATAGATAGATAGATAGATAGATAGATAGATAGATAGATAGATATTTTTATTCGGTCAACAACAACAATTTATCAATTTTACATAAAAGTAATCAAGCAACCGAAAAAAGGAATAGGTTGAAGCCTAGTGGCTTATAATTAGCCTATCCTTAACTCCCACAGAGATAATCAAATCCTTAACCAAGAGGAAACAAAGTAGGGCTGAGAGATGAGATGCATAACATTTAAAGAAAAAGCAATGATAAATCAAGAAATCAAATCAACACAAGGTTAGACATCAAACTAAGTTTCAATAACTTTAGAAGATGCAAATTTTTTAATGTTTCTTGAAAAAAATGACAAAGAATAACCCATCTTCAGTTCATCATTAAGTCCATTCCATAACTTCACTCCCAAAACCGACACACATCCATACTTAGCATTAGTTCTCACTTTAGGTATTTCAAACATATAAGACCCCCTCAAATCCTATTTTCCATCTCCTAATTTAAACATACTTAAAATACAAATTGGAACATTTTTTTTTCGCCACTCTATACATCATTTCTAAAGTTTTCAGATATATAATGTCCTTAAATTTTAACATAGCTGATCCTACAAAAAATTGGTTTGTGGACTCCCTATATCCAGCTTTATTTATTATTCTAATAGCTCATTTTTGCAATTTAAAAATTGAATCCAGATATGTTTTGTATGTTTTCCCCCAAATTTCCACACAATAACTCGCATAAGGAAAGCGAAGGGAAGTGTACAGTAAATAAAGGCAGCTCTTGTGCAATAAATCTCTTGTTTTATAAAGAATAGAAATAGACTTAGATCATTTCCGTTTCCTCCTCCTTGAACCGTCACCTTATCGTGGTGGAGGAGTTTGAGTGCCCTAATGATCCTAGGAGCTATGTTGTCTGGGGCACTTAGTGCCCCTGGTAGGGTCTCCCATGACAAATTGGTCTTAGGTGAAGGGTGAGACAAAGAACGGTTCGAAGGATCTTTCATGGCGGTTAAAATGAAGAGTCGGAGTACCCGGCCCGGAGGGTTACCGGGGTCCCACCCTGGAGCCAGGCCTGGGGTTGGGGCCCGTGAGCGAGCGCCTGGTGGCCGGGCTTTCGCCCATGGGGCCCGGCCGGGCCCAGCCCGAACCGGATACATGGGCTCGTCCAACTGTGGACCCACCACCCGCAGGAGGAACATGAAGGGTCCGGTGCAATGCGAATCGGGTGGCAGACCAAGGCGGGAGCCTTGGCGGTCCAATCCCCGGACAAGAAAACTAGTTTTTGGGACATGGAACGTCACCTCGCTGGCGGGGAAGGAGCCGGAGCTTGTGGCAGAGGTTGAGCGGTACCGGCTAGATATAGTCGGACTCACCTCGACACATTGCATTGGCTCTGGAACCCGAGACCTGGAGAGGGGTTGGACACTCTACTTTGCTGGAGTTGCTCCGGGTGAGAGGCGGAGGGCTGGGGTTGGCTTTTTGTTAGCTCCGAGACTCTCTGCCTGTGTGTTGGGGTTTACCCTGGGGGACAAGAGGGTAGCTTCCTTGCGCTTTCGGGTCGGGGAACGGGTCCTGACTGTTGTTTGTGCTTATGGGCCAAATATCAGTTCAGAGTACCCACCCTTTTTGGAGTCCCTGGGACGAGTGCTAGATAGTGCTCCATCAGGGGACTCCATTGTCCTGCTGGGGGACTTCAATGCTCACGTGGGCAATGACAGCTTGACCTGGAGGGGTGTGATTGGGAGGAACGGCCCACCTAATCTGAACTCGAGCGGTGTTTTGTTATTGGACTTCTGTGCAAGCCGCAGTTTGGCCATAACGAACACCATGTTCGAACATAAGGATGCCCACCGGTACACTTGGTACCAGGGCAGCCTAGGTCACAGGTCGATGATAGATTTTGTAGTCGTATCATCTGACCTGCGGCCGTATGTTTTGGACACCCGAGTGAAGAGAGGGGCGGAGCTGTCAACTGATCACCACCTGGTGGTGAGTTGGATCAGATGGCAAGGGAACATGCCGCGTAGACCTGGCAGACCCAAACGCATAGTGAGGGTCTGCTGGGAACGCCTGGCAGAAGAACCTGTCAAGACGGTCTTCAACTCCCACCTCCGGCAGAGCTTTGACCACGTCCCGAGTGGGCCTTGTTCCACTCTGCGATTGTCGAGGCGGCTGTTGCTAGCTGTGGCCGTAAGGTGGCCGGTGCCAGTCGTGGTGGCAACCCCCGTACCCGCTGGTGGACACCAGAGGTTCGGGGAGCCGTCAGGCTGAAGAAGGAGGCCTACAGGGCGTGGCTGGTCTGTGGGTCTCCGGAGGCAGCAGACAGGTACCGGATAGCCAAGCGGGGTGCAGCAGTGGCAGTTGCCGAGGCAAAATCTCGGGCGTGGGAGGAGTTTGGTGAGGCCATGGAGAAAGACTATCGATCGGCTCCAAAGAGGTTCTGGCAAACTGTCCGGCGCCTCAGGAGAGGAAGGCAGCAACTCGCTCACACTGTTTACAGTGGGGATGGGGAGCTGCTGACGTCAACTGAGGCTATAGTCGGACGGTGGAAGGAATACTTTGAGGAGCTCCTCAATCCCACCAATGCGCATTCCGAGGAGGAACCAGAGCTGGGAGGCCTGGGGATGGACTGTCCGATCTCGGGGGCAGAAGTTGCTGAGGTAGTCAAACAACTACACAGCGGCGGAGCCCCGGGGGCGGATGAGGTTCGTCCTGGGTATCTCAAGGCTATGGATGTTGTAGGGCTGTCATGGTTGACACGTCTCTACAACATTGCGTGGTCATCGGGGGCTGTTCCTAGGGAGTGGCAGACCGGGGTGGTGGTCCCCATCTTTAAGAAGGGTGACCTGAGGGTGTGTTCCAACTATAGGGGGATCACACTCCTCAGCCTCCCTGGAAAGGTCTACGCCAAGGTACTGGAGAGGAGGGTCCGATCGATAGTTGAATCTCAGATAGAGGAGGAGCAATGTGGTTTTCGTCCTGGCCGTGGAACTGTGGACCAGCTCTATACCCTTGCAAGGGTGATGGAGGGGGCATGGGAGTTTGCCCAACCAATCCACATGTGTTTTGTGGATTTGGAGAAGGCTTATGACCGTGTCCCCAGGGGCACCCTGTGGGGGACGCTCCAGGAGTATGGGGTGGGTGGCTTTCTGTTAAGGGCCATTCAGTCCCTTTACCAGAGGAGCGTGAGTTTGGTCCGCATAGCCGGTAGTAAGTCGGACCTGTTCCCAGTGAGGGTTGGACTCCGCCAGGGCTGCCCTTTGTCACCGGTTCTGTTCATCACTTTTATGGACAGAATTTCTAGACGCAGCCGTGGTGTGGAGTGTGTCGAGTTTGGTGGCAGGAGAATCTCGTCTCTGCTTTTTGCGGATGATGTGGTCCTCCTAGCTTCATCCAGCTCTGACCTTCAGCTCTTGCTGGGTAGGTTCGCGGCCGAATGTGAAGCGGCTGGGATGAGGATCAGCACCTCCAAATCTGAGACCATGGTTCTCGACCGGAAAAGGGTGGCTTGCCACCTCCGGGTCGGGGGAGAGGTCCTACCTCAAGTGGAGGAGTTTAAGTATCTCGGGGTCTTGTTCACGAGTGAGGGTAGGAGGGATCGGGAGATCGACAGGCGGATTGGTTCGGCGTCTGCAGTGATGCGGACGCTGAGCCGATCTGTCGTGGGGAAGAGGGAGCTGAGCCAGAAAGCCAGGCTCTCGATTTACCGGTCGATCTACGTCCCAATCCTCACCTATGGTCATGAGCTTTGGGTAATGACCGAAAGAACGAGATCGCGGATACAAGCGGCCGAAATGAGTTTCCTCCGTAGGGTGGCCGGGCTCAGCCTTAGAGATAGGGTGAGGAGCTCGGACATTCGGGAGGGACTCGGAGTAGAACCGCTGCTCCTCCGGATCGAAAGGAGCCAGTTGAGGTGGTTTGGGCATCTGGTCAGGATGCCTCCTGGACGCCTCCCCGGGGAGGTGTTTCGGGCATGTCCTGCCGGCAGAAGGCCCCCGGGTCGACCCAGGACACGTTGGAGAGGTTACATCTCCAATCTGGTCCGGGAACGCCTTGGGGTCCTGCCGGAGGAGCTGGTGGACAAGGCCGGGGAGAGGACGGCCTGGAGCTCCCTAGTTGGGATGCTGCCCCCGCGACCCGGACCCGGATAAGCGGAGGAAGACGAGACGAGACGAGACGACATTTCCGTTTCACGTGATCTATGTGAGACTTCCAACAAAGTTTATCATCAACTATTATTCCTAAAAATGTAGTCTCATATACGCTTTCGGTTTCAACATTGTTTAGATTCAATTTTACTTCAAAATACTATTAATACCTCCAAACAACATACATTTTTGGTTTACTTTCATTCAGTGATAGTTTATTAAATACAAACCATCTGTTTAACTTCATCAGTTCTGTTTACGCTGTTTTCAGTAATTCCTTTATGTTGTCTCCAGAACAAAATAAGTTTGTTTCATCAGCAAACATCACATATGTTAAAATATCACTAACTGTAAAGATATCATTTATATAAAGTAAAAATAACTTAGGTCCCAACACTGATCCTTGTGGAACTCCACAAGTTACTTTTCTAAGTTTAGATTTCATATTAATACTCACATATTGGAACCTTCTTTCCAAGTAACTATTTAACCAAAGTTGTACAACACCTCTTAAACCAAATCTTTACCATTTCTGTAACAGTAAGGAATGATCTATTGCATCGAAGGCTTTGCGTAAATCAATGAACACACCTATTCCAATCTGTTCTATTTCATCTAGTCTTAGCTCTTAAGCGAGCTGCTATTGGAAGGATGATCTCCATATCAGCCAATCATGAAGAGCTTCAGTGTATGCCCACTAATAGTGGGCCCCCTTGTGGGTATATAAGTGGAGCAACTCCACTGTTCGCCTCCTTTTTCTCTTCATGCCAAGCCTGAGAGCTTCTTTAAAGAGCAATTATCAAAGAAGATTATGACTCATCAGCTATGTCCAGCGACGCCAGAACCTGCCCGGCCTACCAGACGGGCTCCATTTCCAGCGGCGACCTGCACGCCAAATGTGAGGTCTGTCTCGGGGCTCATCACGCTGGCCTGGCCTTGACCCCCCAGGCCTCGTGCCCGTTTTGTGCCGCTCTGCCTGTGGCTGAAAAGATCCGCCGGGTCGAGTGCTTCACTCCCGCCGCCGCCGAGGAATTCCCGGTGGCTGAGACATATTCGCTGGACAAGAATTTGGACTTCTTCAACGCCGGTCAGGAGCCGAATGGCTTCAACCGGCTGGATGACGTCACAGACAGCGAGGACTACGACGAGGCTAGCCGCCTTAGCCATTCCTCCCTCCTAGACAACACGGAGGTCAACGAGCCTGGCTCAGCGGGTCTTCCTGCCCCAGCGGCTTCTTGCCCCTCCCTACCAGCAGTAAGAGCACTGATCCAGGAGCTGCCCGCCATCATCTCCGCGGCTGCGGTCCGCAAGGGGCTAGCCGTTCCAGAACCGCCCTCGCCCGATCACCTGCACAGAGAGATGCTGGAAGGCCCCATCACCTCTGATGTTTTGTTCGGTCCCCATCTTAGGGGCGTCATCGAGAGGGCTCAGAAGACAGCTGAACTATCAGCTACGGTGCGAGACGTGGTCCACCCTCGGTCAGCCTCGCACTCCGGCCATTCCGCCAGAGGATGGGACGAACGGTGTGGGAACTTCAGGCGCCCGGCTGTGCCGCCCGCTCCACGGAGCCGGCCTCCCGCTTCGGCTCCACCTCAGCGAGACCAGCAAGTTGGCGGCCAACGGGTTCGACGGAGCCAGCAGACGCCGTCGTGGCAGGCGCAGGAGCCTCGCCGGAAGCAGCCACGGAAATGACTCCTTGGGGGGAATGTGTGTGTCTATGAGCGTAATGCTGTTGATGCTGCTGTTGATGTTGGTTTTGAAATAAAACCCAAAAAACGTCACTTAAAGAGCTCAATCCTACAGTCCTCTGCAGAGTCCTCTGCCGACTCTTCACACACGTTCCCCACACCAAGCACTGCGGCACATATACGTATTCCCGCAGTCAGCCATGTCTCACGGCCAGCTGTAAAGGTGTGCTCCATTCGCGCACCGGCCTCAGCCTCCGACCAGGCCCAACCCGTCCCGTTTCCCCCACAACGCTGGGTGGGACGGGACGTCATGGCGCGGTCGCGGTCACGCGCGGCGGCACAGTACGCGGCTCCGTCCTCTGGCACTTTGCCGTCCCCGTGTATGGACCCAGCTCCCACTCGCCCTGCTCCTTTGGTCTCCACACCCCGCTGTGCGGATCAGCCTCTTCCAGCTGGTTCACACTCGCCCTTTCGAGCACAGCCCTCCATGGGTCGCCCCCAGTCCTCTGGGGCGAGCGACGGCGGTAAGGGCGCATACTCAGTCTTCCGACATTACTCACGTGACCGCGAACACGCATCCGCTGTCGGAACGCGCGCACGAATGGCGCCGCCTTTGTGCCATGAGCAAATGGATATCGGAGACCATTCATTACGGTCACGCACTCCATTTTCAGGCCGCTCCTCCTCCCTTCAACGGGATCGTGGAGACGACGTTCACATCACAAGTTCAGTCTCAGACCCTAGAGCTGGAGCTGCGGGAACTTCTGTCCAAGGACGCTATTTCCCGAGTCCCTCGCGGACAAGAGCTCTCGGGTTTCTACTCCTGCTACTTCGTAGTACCGAAGAAGTCGGGAGGAATGAGACGATTCTCGATCTTTCCCTGTTCAACTGCTCCATAGCAGTGATGCATTTCCGCATGTTGACAATGAGGCAAGTCCTGGAATACGTGCATTCCGGAGACTGGTTCACGTCAATAGACCTGAAAGACGCATACTTCCACATCCCGGTAATTCCCAGGCACCGGAAGTTCCTGCGCTTCTCATTCAGGGGAGTTCAATACCAATTCAATCGCCTCCCTTTCGGCTACTCGCTAGCCCCGCGCACTTTCTCCAAATGTCTGGAGACCGCGCTGCAGCCGCTGCATATGGCGGGACTGAGAGTTTTATTTTACCTGGACGACCTGCTCCTGTGCGCTCGGTCCGAGGATGAGGCGTCGGAACAGACCAGGAAGTTAACAGAGCATCTGTCAACCCTGGGGTTTTCTATAAACTGGGAGAAGAGCTCCATCCTTCCGTCCCAGTCAATTGTGTTTCTTGGGGTGGAGCTGAACGCCTCCCTGATGAGAGCACATTTGTCGCCGGTGAGAGCGGCAGATCTCATCGCGGTGATCTCCCGCGTGCAACCCCGCAGGATCGTGAGAGCCCTGTTAATCGTGAAACTTCTGGGCATGATGGCTGAAGCCCACGCTGTGGTGCCGCTAGGGTTGCTGCACACGAGGCACCTGCAACTTTGGTTCATCTGCCTCCGGGTGCACCCAATACGTCAGAAGGCACGTATGTTGAGGGTTCGCCCCTCAGTGGGCGGGGACCTCGCTCACTGGGGGAACCCCTGCACCCTTTCACACGGAGTTCCCATCGGACGCCCTGCGTCACACGTGTCTGTGTTTACGGATGCGTCGCTGTTGGGGTGGGGGGGCACGTGCTTGTCCCATACGGTGGCAGATTGCTGGCCCTCCCACACGCATGAGCACATAAATGTGTTGGAGCTGATGACAGTGAGGAATGTGGTCAGACACTTCGCTGCCCTTCTCGAGGGCCGTCATGTCGAAGTTCACACGGACAACCGGGTGGTGGCAGCCTACATAAATCGCCAAGGGGGAGTTCGGTCTCTCCCTCTGTTACGTGTAGCCACAGATTTACTGTGTTGGGCACATGGCCACCTGCTGTCTATCAAGGCCACCTACATCCCGGGGGTCCTGAATGTAGCAGCAGACATCCTGTCGAGAGAGGGACCCCGCGACTCCGACTGGCGTCTGCATCCTGCGCTGGTATCGCTGATCTGGATCAGGTTCGGGGTACCTTCTGTGGATCTGTTCGCAGCTCGAGAAAACACTCAGTGTCGCCTGTGGTTTTCCCTGAGCCCCCGGGACCGACCCCCACTCGGGGCGGATGCCTTCTCACACCAGCCCTGGCCCCGAACGCTCCTCTATGCGTTTCCACCAGTCCCTCTGATTCCCCGGCTCCTGGACCGAGTTCGGTCAGAACAGCTTTCGGTGATTCTGGTGGCTCCCAGATGCCTGTCCGCATCATGGTTTCCGGACCTGCAAGCGTTAGTGTCCAGCTCCCCGTGGAGGCTGCCGTGGAGGGCAGACGCCCTTCTCCAGGCGGATGGAATAATCAGACATCCTCCCAAAATAGGCCAACGGCTTTGGGTCTGGCCGCTGAGCGGTCACGCTTAGAGGCTTCTAGGCTGCTGCATGATGTGGTGGCCACGATTCAGAGTGCACGAGCGCCCTCTACCATGGCATCTTACGCTGCTAAATGGACAGCTTTCCAGAACTGGTGCGCAGAGCGGAATGTTCAAGCGCTCTCCTGCCAGCTGGTGGATGTCCTATCGTTTCTGCAGATACTGATGGACAGAGGCCTCGCATTCAGCACTATTAGGACATATGCTGCAGCTATCTCATCTTGTCATCAGGGCTTTGGAGATAGATCTGTTTTCAGTCATCCCCTCACAAAACGTTTTGTAAAAGGCGTCAGAAGGAACAGACCTGTGTCCCGGCTGCTATTTCCCCAGTGGGACCTCACGGTGGTTCTACACGGCTTATCTAAAGCCCCATTTGAGCCCTTGGACCAGGTCTCACTCAAGTTCCTGTCACTCAAAACGGCATTGCTGCTGGCTCTGACATCAGTCAAGAGGGTGAGCGACCTGGCCGCCCTCTCAGTGGCTCCCGCATGCCTCAGGATCCGGGAGGATGGCGGGTCTGCTGTTTTATGCCCCAACCCAGCCTTTGTGCCCAAAAACATTACGGCTTCCTTCAAATCCAGGTCAATTTCATTGGCTGGACTTTTTCCTCCTCCCCATAGTTCTGAGGAGGAGGCGGCTTCCCATCTTCTCTGCCCGGTGTGCGCGCTCGCACGATATGTGTCACGCACTTCGGGGATTCGCCGCTCACAAAGCCTGTTTGTGCACTACAGGGAGTCTTCCCTTGGGCAAGCGCTGTCGACCCAGCGTATTTCGCACTGGCTATGTGACGCCATTTCACTCGCTTACACATCAGCAGGGCGGGATCCTCCTGAGACACTCAGGACTCATTCAGCCAGAGGGATTTCCTCTTCTATGGCGCTCCTCAGTGGTGTGTCAATGGAAGACATTTGTCAGGCTGCTTCATGGGCTTCACCCTGTTCCTTTACTCGTTATTATTTACGAGATGTGTCTTTAGGTTCCGTCACTCGTTCAGTGCTTGGACCTCAGCAGGCTGAATGAACGCTTTATGGCATCCCATCAGCCCTGCTTGAATGATTTTCATCCTTTTATGGATGTTATTTTTTAGTGGGGGCTCCACTCTTATTTTTGGCTGCCTCAGCCTTCGAGCCTGGACTGAGGCTGAGCGCCCCTCCCTATAAAGGCGTGTTGGGTGTGTTCATTGGTTGAGCTAACCAGTGTGGCGTAAACCCATCCAGCTGCGCATTATTCCAATAGCAGCTAGCTTAAGGGCTAAGACTAGACGAAATAGAACGTTGGTTACGTATTGTAACCCCAGATTCTATGAGTCTAGTCGTAGCCCTTAAGCCACTGGCCCCACTGGTTCTGTTAGGACTAAGAGCCATCGGAGGTGAACAGTGGGGTCGTTCCACTTATATAACCCACAAGGGGGCCCACTATTAGTGGGCGTACATTGAAGCTCTTCATGATTGGCTGATGCGGAGATCATCCTTCCAATAGCAGCTCGCTTAAGGGCTGCGACTAGACTCATAGAATCTGGGGTTACAATACGTAACCAACGTTTTTTATCCACAATTGTTGCAATGTTTTCAATAAATTTCCTCACTGCTAGAGATGTTGAGCAATTTCTTCTGAACCCATACTGATGGTCATTCAATAAATAATATTTTTCAAGAAAAGAATTTAGTCTGTTTTCAAATAGTTTTTCAAGAATCTTTGAAAATGTAGGCAGCAAAGATACTGGTCTATAATTTGACACAACCTGTTTATCACATTGGCAATTTTCATTTTATCTGGAAAAATTCCAGTTTGAAATGATTTCTTACAAATAGAATTTAATGGCTGAAGGATACTATGAAGAACTTCTTTAACTAATGACATATCAAGGCCGTCACAATCCATGGATTTTTTACTCTTAAATTTACTCACCACATCTATAATATCACTCTCACAGACTCCTCCAAGAAACATTGAGTTACATTTATAAGAAGTAAAATTTAAAAATTTGTCATCATGTCTTCCTGGTACAGAAATCTCTTTTGCCAAATTGGGACCTACATTAACAAAGTAATCATTAAATTCGTTGACTATACTCTCAATATTCTTAATCACGACATTACCTTCTTTTACAATACATGTTGGAAAACATATATTATTCTGATTTTTTATTATCTTATTAAATACACTCCAGGTAGCCTTTATATTATTTTTAGATTTTTGAAGCAGCTTTTCATAATAACTTTTCTTTTAATATCGCAAAATAGTTGTTAATCTGTTTCTATATTTCTTATATTTGTCTTCATTTTCCTTAGTTCTATTTGTCAAAAAAAAAATCTTATACAACTTATTTTTCCTTTTACATGCTCTTTCCAAACCTTTTGTCAACCCTGGATTTTTCTTTTTGAGATTTTCAGAAAACTTTTTTAGTGGACAATGGCTGTCATAGATTGACAAAAATATGTCTAGAAATGCATTATATGCATCATTAGTGTCTTCCACATAAACCTTTTCCAGTCATAATTTTCTAATTCTCTTTTAAAAGCTGCAGTGTGTTCTGGTGTTTTTATTCTACCAATGTAATCAATCTTTTCCTCTCGAATATTAAATTGATAATTAATTTCAAGACAGGCAAGTGATCACTTACATCCGTGACTAACAGTCCACTGTGTATCTTACCATCTATCTTAAACATGTTGTCAATCAAAGTGGCACTGCCCATCTTTATTCTGCTGGGCGTTAGAATCAACGGATAGAACCCAAACCTAAGCATTGTATCAGTAAATTCAGAAGTCTTATTGTGATCATTTGCCTTCAATAAATTAATATTAAAATCACCACAAAATAAAGTCGTCTTTTCTTTGTGTTTTTCCAGTATTACAGAAATTTCTCTCATAAACAGATCTATGCACGATGCAGGTGTACGATAAATACAGCTAACTAATATGTTTTTAGATCTTTCAACTTGAATTTCGATAATTAAACATTCCATCAAGTTATCCACCACAGCGGTCATATTGTTAACAATTTTACATTTAAGACACGATATAACAAATATAGCGACACCTCCTCCTCTTCTATTCCTCCTACTTTGCCAAAACATTTCATAACCCTCTAGTCCATCCTGCAGTTCTCTGTCATCATTCAACCATGTTTCTGAAATAGCCACCACAGCAAACTTATTTTGAAATTGATCAAGATACTCTTTGATTTAAAAAAAATTATGGATTTTAGTGGTTGAAGGTTACAATACTAGAATACTGCCCATGTGTACATACAAGTACCCTCGTTATTATTTTTCTTCAAATTATTCTCCTAAGTGTTGGTGCTGCTGTAACAAGTGGATTTCCCCACTGTGGGATCAATAAATTCTATTCTATTCTATTCCATATTTAATTTTTTTTTCTTCAGAGATTGTTACATTCTGGAAACACGATAGTTAAAAATCAGTTTTCTGCACATTTATCAGCTGTGTCAATAAATGACAGTGAAGAACATTTGTGACTTTTAATTTATTAAAATTTTCTGTATTTTTGTTGTTGTTGTTATGGTGATAAAGTAGAGTTAAATTCTCAACAGGTAGGCATATGTGAGTGAGAGAATTACACAAAAAACCCATGTTAGGTCCTCCACGATTACCTGTAGAAGACTTCAGCTGAGATACGAGCTGGCTTAAGGGTTAAAAGCTGTATGAACCTAGAGCTGCTTGGCTCTGGAACGTCTTTAGTTATTTATTTTGTGTTTAGAGTGATTTTGTTGTGTAAATATTCAAAATTTTGTAGGAAAACCTGCAAGGACCTTTGCTGAATCACAAATCATTACATTCCCTGTGATGAAGCTCCATCACAAGATGGAGCTTCATCACAGGGAATGTAATGGGATCCGATGATCTGTGAATTATTTGTACTTGAATGGCTGAAAGGTTGACTGATTTTATGAGTCTATTTGTATTTTCTATAGTTTTCTGTGGAAAACACATCATGGTTTTTAAATGGTAAAACGAATGTTAAAATTGGAGCCAGCCAAGTGAAGGGACATTTGGATGTTGGCTTATAATGACCAACAGCTAGTCTTTTACCAACAAAAAAACTTTTGTCTTCTTTTTATATCAATATATATATGAACCACAAAATAAAGATGGAACGCACCTCGGGCCCTGCTGCGTTGTGGCCGAGTACATTTGGTTTGGATACCCAAACTCAGCAAGAGGGTGGAGAGTTCAATGTGAGAGATGAAGCCGAGCCGTGTCAGATCATGTGATGATAAATCATCCGTACAGGTAAGACCCTGTGATGAAGAGACGGGTACAAACTACACACACACACACACACACACACACACACACACACACACACACACACACACACACACACACACACACACACACACACACACAGACTAATCAGCATTTTCTGGTGCCTTGCTAACCCTTGTGTTAAAAAGTCCAACTCACCTGTAGGTCACTTGTCTCATCTCCATGGAAACGTACACAGTTACTACATGTCCCAATCAGTTTGTGTTCAGCCACTCCCTCAGAGTATGGAGTGTCCCACAACAGCCAATCAGCTGGTCTCAGCTGACTCACTGACAGTGAGGGAGTGTGAGGAGGTGTGGGAGTGGGTGGGGCAGAGCTGGAGTGTTCAGGTAGCTCATCCTCACAGACTAACATGGGAAGAGTTGGACGCACTATAGATAAAACAAAGACAACCCCAGCAATGTAAAATTAGAGCTACCTCAAAGATCTCCACATCCACCTAAAGAGCAACCAAAACTACCTAAAAGGACTTAAAGACAGTGACCACCAAACCACTGTTTTCCAGGTCTGTATAACTGACTTTCAGTGCCTCCCTCTTCTTATTATCAGGTATCCGCGGGTCCTTAAAAAGTCTTAAATTTGCTTTTCCAAATTTAAGGCCTTGAAAATCCTTAAAAATGACAAATAATCCTTAAATAGAATTTCCAAATGTCTTAAATTACCAAAGACCCAATAAACAAGATTCTTTTATTTCTGTAAAATTTTCGTGAATTTCTAGTTAGTGTTCAGCTTTTTTTTGTGTATGATGTTGGCGTAAGCGGAACCATACACATTCATTTGGTTGTGAAAGGGGGCTAGTTTTAGATGAGAACATTAGCTGGTTAAGCTAGTGGGAGCTTGCACCATGGGGAAGGGCAAATTTAATGGTAACTGGAAGGCTAATCCCACATTCGCGACGTGGTTAGCACCGGTTCCAGGCAATAGCTGGAAATTATAGCTTAAATTTGGTCAAAGTGGCCTTAAAAAAGGTATTAAAAAGTCTTAAATTTGGCTCCCTTAAACCTGCAGATATTGATCCTGTTTCTCTTTATAGTTAGTTGTTTGAATGCTGTAAAGCATATTATAAGCATATTCTGCTTCCGTACATTTTTGGCATTTAACTACTTCCACAATTCTTCAACTATTTACACAATTTTGGTATCAAAACGTTCAGCTCATTCAGCTTATGCCAGCAATGACTTTTGGTATTAAAATATTTTATACTTTTTGAGATATTCAGCTATTTCTGCCATTTTTGGTCCCATTGAAATGAACGGTATTGCTCAATTTTCAGCTAGATCCTATCACTTTTTTGAACTCTTACTCTTATAGGTTAACTTTAACCAAGAGACTGCATTCAAGTTTCAACAAACTCACAAGACTTTCAGCTATTACTGGTTAAAAAATCGTTTTGATATCTATTACAGTTTTTCTAAAATCACAGGTAGAAGTTGAGGTACGGCTTGAGATTTTCAGAAAAAATCACAAAAATTATAATGGGCAGAGATAGGAGCAATGACCCTCCTTTGCTCCATTGCTGACATTGTCCTGAGAAAACCGTAAGTCCGATTGAAACGAGATGCACGCTGGCTTGCAGCTAACGGATATACCTTCATTTTGAGCTATAAATCATGAATGTACCCCAAACGTTGTGGTCGTACGGTTCATTTGTTTGAGAATATTTAAATAAATAAAAATGTCTACCACTCACTACTCTAAACTGAAAATTCCACACTCTAACTTTTGACCTTCACATTTTCTGGAAACAACTCTTTCCAACACCCAGACCGTTTGGAGTACCGAAACAAATGATACCTCAAAAAGTAAGAATTTTTGTTGGCTTTTCAGAATGGGGTTCCTTTTATCTGTAATTTTTACGGTTCTTTCTCTACAAGCCTCAGAAGGAGGAGAGACGCTGATTCTGCCTCATTGAAACCCATGTTAAAGGAACAGAGATTTTCTCCTCTGATCGGCTTCAGACAGCTAAAATGTTCTCGTCATAACTTCTAGACAATTCATGTTAGGCATATAAAAATGGACACAGATGACCAACAAAGCCTTCTGCCGCTCACGCTTTTAGAATTTTTCAAATCTGTGCAGTACTTTTCAAATGGTGATGAGAAGTTTGACAGGTCTAATTGCACTTCTGAAGGACAGATTTAAAGGGTTCTCTCATTAACAGGAGTACAGCTGCAGGCCTCCAACAGCCGGCTAGCCTAGTGAACTAGACCAAATTCTTGCTTTGCAAAGGTTGGTCTAGGCATGCTCCATTGGGACCTCCGCAGCTCCTACCAGGACTCTGGCTGGCCAATCACAGCTCTCTAGAGGGGTTTCAAACACATAAAGAGCTTTGACTGGTCCATATTGGTGGGCCAATCATAGTGCTCTATCTGCTTAGTGAACAAATCACAGAGCTGTATCCGCTTTGTGGGCCAATCAGAGCACTCTATATGCCTGGTGGGTGGGATGATGCAACAGAGTGAAACAAGAGTATATCACATTCATTGTCGAGTAGAATGCGGAGATCATTAGAAAGACAACGGTAGAACCCGCCCCACAACCGAGAGCCGTCAATGGAGCGTTGCCAGACTAAATAATACATTTATTTAGTCTGGCTTGCCAGGCTAAGAGGGTAAGGCACAGAAAGAAGTTTCTGAATGAATCGGCTGTTCCCAGAGTGCTGTATCAAGGCACCTCAGTGGGAAGTCTGTGACAATAATGTGTCTACAGTTCTATTGTGATGTCTTAGTAAATATTCTATTTGGTGAGATAAACTTTATTGTATTTATCCTAGTGGATCTCTAATTAAATGGGTAAACTAGCAGTAACATGTCCAATGTCAAGGAAAGCAAAAAGTTATTATCAGGAGAGGGAGAATGTTTAAGTGGTTAGCAGCAGTGTGCTAGTCGATGGCCCCCTCCATGAGGCCACCACAGCTCAGCAGAACATCGTTGTAGCATCTTCTGGGGAGAAAAACACTTAGAGAGAAAATAAAGTTAACAGCTGAAATAGCAGGAAATAATACAGTTAAAGAGCAGATTGTAGAAGAAAGCAGTAGAGTGTGGAAAGTGGTCAGTGTATCCTCCAGCAGTCTAAGCCTATAGCAGCATATCTACAGAGATAACTCTGGATAATCTATCCTATTTAGATGGAGGCATGTTGGAGGCAGGGCAAGGGAGAGCCATCTTTACCGACTGTACACTCCACCTCCCTCTACTCCCCCACTTGTCCAGATTTAGGCTAACGTTAGATTTTAACCATAGGCCCTATCAAATAAAAATGTTTTAAGCCTATTCTTAAAAGTAGACAAAGTGTCTGCCTCACGGACTAAAGCTGGGAGCTGGTTCCACAGGAGAGGAGCCTGATAACTAAAAGATCTGCCTCCCATCCTAATTTTAGATATTCTGGGAACCACCAGTAGACCTGCAGTCTGAGAGTGAAGTGCTCGGTTAGGAACATATAGAACAATCAGATTCCTAATGTATAATGGAGCTTGATTATTAAGAGCTTTATATGTGAGAAGAAGGATCTTAAAATCTATTCTGAATTTAACAGGTAGCCAATGTAGGGAAGCTAAGACAGGAGAGATATGATCTCTCTTTTTAATTCTCATCAGAACTCTAGCTGCAGCATTTTGGACAAGCTGAAGACTTTTAACTACATTCTGTGGACTTCCTGAGAGTAATGAATTACAGTAATCCAGTCTTGATGTAATAAATGCATGAACTAGTTTTTCAGCATCACTCCTGGATAGGATGCTTCTAATCTTAGCAATATTCCGAAGGTGGAAAAAGGAAATCCTACAAACCTGTTTAACCTGGGAATTGAAAGACATGTCCTGGTCAAAGATAACACCAAGGTTCCTTATTTTGTTCTCGGAGATTAATGTAATGCCATTAAGGTCAGGCGATTGACTAAGCAATTTCCTTTTCTGGATTTCTGGTCCAAAGATGAGAACTTCTGTCTTGTCTTGATTTAAAAGCAAAAAGTTTAGAGTCATCCAATTTTTTATGTCCTCAAGACAAGCCTGTAATCTACCCAACCGATTAGGTTCATCAAGGTTAATGGATAAATATAGCTGAGTATCGTCAGCATAACAGTGGAAGTTTATCCCATGCTGTCTAATGATTTTACCAATTGGAAACATATATATAGTAAAAAGAATTGGTCCAAGCACTGAACCCTGTGGTACTCCACAAGTAACCCTGGAGTATGAAGAAGATTTGTCATGTACATTTACAAAATGAAATCTGTCAGACAGGTATGATTTAAACCAGCCCAGTTCTGTTCCTTTGATCCCTACAACATGCCTATACATGCTTCTATCCATCCATCCATCCATCCATCCATCCAATAAACCATCTAGCATCCATCCAACAATCCATCTGTCATTTCATTCATCCAACCATTTATCCAACCATTCATCCATCCCATATCAAGTCTGAACATATGTTAAATAATCAGTTTCAGATATCAGTAAATGTTTCTAAACTCACAGTTCAGCCAATTGTAAAAATGTACCCATTAAATTATTCTCATTCAAATGCCAGCTGTTTAACATTTCAAATTTCAAGTTTTTAATCAATGTTCAAAAACTAAAGTTTTCTGCTGTTTAGCATTTTTTTGTCCATTCTTCACCTATATTCTGAGCTTTATTACAGTTTGTTGGTGATTTTTACTTCTAAATATTTAATTACATTTAGCTCATTTTAACAGTTTAGCTTAGTTTCAGCTTCACTTCAGCTATTCAGCAGCTTCAGCAATCAGTTTCTGAATTCAGCATATGATACTTATTTCATAGTTCAGCTAAATGTCAAAATTGAACTGTTAAACTAGTCCTACTGAAATAACAGGTGTTTAGACATTTTAGTTGTCCAGTTTTTTAAACAATGTTCACAGATTTCAGTTTTCTGCTGTTTAGGATTAGTTTTCTTGATTCTTCACTTACTTTTTGTGCTTTATTTGCTTGTTGGTGCTTTCAATTTTCACATCTTTCACTACATTCAGCTCATTTGCCAGTTTTGCTTAGTTTCAGCTTCACTTCAGCTATTCAACAACTTCAGCAATCAGTTACCAAATTTAGCATAAGTTGCTAGTTTCGCAGTTCAACTAAATGTAAAGATTAAACTGTTAAACTTGTCCAACTGAAATAATAGGTGTTTAGACATTTTAGCTGTCCAGATTTTTATACAATGTTCACAGATTTCAGTTTGTTGCCATTTAGGATTATTTTTCTCCATTCTTCCCTTACTTTTTGTGCTTTATTTGCATGTTAGTGATTTTTGCTTCAACGTCTTTCAACACATTCAGCTCATTTTGACAGTTTTGCTTATTTTCAGCATCAGTTCAGCTACTAGTAGGGATGGGTACCTTTGACATTTGAATCGATCCGGTACTAATTCCCGGTACCTACGAATCGATACCGGTACTTAACGGTACCAATTTTCGATACTTTTGAGTGTTTATTATTTTAATTCTCTTTTATAATTAAATATATATTTTTCTCATTATATAACCATATTTGATAAATATCACGATAAATAACATTCAACTGTTTTGCTTTTTAACATCGTCCTTGTAGTTTTATAAGCTGATAATTAAACTGAAGCTTTACTGTGAACTAAATTTACTGTTATCTTCATTCCTTTTGCCGTCTTTTTTCATTTGATTTTTCCTACTGGGAAGTTAGAATTTCCGAGGAGAAAGCGAACGCACCATTAGCTGATAACAATGGTGGCAATGGAATAACATCAAGCTAACGTTATCTTAAACAGTTTATTTAGCTGCTGGAGCAGATTAAAACGATGATGCCTCACACTTAGATTGTTGTCGCTGGTTTCATCTTCACCCAGTCACCCGTTGCATTTAGTAAAGTGAAGCCAAACTTTAGAGCGTGTTCATGTTCTTCTAGTCGGAAATTCGGAGTTCCGAGGAGAAAGCGAACGCACCATTAGGGAAACGGAAGCTAACATATCAAGGTAATGCTATCTTAAACATTTTATTTACCTACCGGAGCAGATTAAGATGAGGATGTCTCACTTAGATCGTTGTCTGTCGCTGGTTTCATCACCCAGTTAACCATCACATTTAGTGAAGTGGACCCAAGCGTTAGCGTGTGTTCTTTCTACCATGCTGCTCTGTTTACAACTTGCTCGCAGGGACCGACGACATAACGCTCTTGCACATGCGCAGCTGTCTTGGCAAGTTCTCGTTATGAAGGACGGGTACCGAAACGAGGCACCGTTTGAAATGACGTGAATCGGTGCTCGGTCGGTACTATGGAATTCGGTCGGTACCTTAAAAAGTACCGAATTCGGTACCCATCCCTAGCTACTAGGTAGCCTGGCAAGCCAGACTAAATAAATGTATTATTTAGTCTGGCAACGCTCCATTGACGGCTCTCGGTTGTGGGGCGGGTTCTACCGTTGTCTTTCTAATGATCTCCGCATTCTACTGGACAATGAATGTGACATACTCTTGTGTCACTCTGTTGCATCATCCCACCCACCAGGCATATAGAGTGCCCTGATTGGCCCACAAAGCGGATAAAGCTCTGTGATTTGTTCACTAAGCAGATAGAGCACTATGATTGGCCCACCATTATGGACCAATCACAGCTCTTTATGTGTTTGAAACCCCTCTAGAGAGCTGTGATTGGCCAGCCAGAATGCTGTTGGGGCTGCGGAGGTTCCAGTGGAGCGTTCCTAGACCAAACTTTGCAAAGCAAGAATTTGGTCTAGTTCACTAGGCTAGCTACTAGGCTGATTCAGCTAACAGTTTAAGCTATCCAGCATTCAGACAGCATTTCTGCAAGAAATGCAATTTATCTAGTTTTGTTTTGGAGGGGTGTTCTTTCAGGCCATTTTACAATGAAATGAAACAGAATCAAATTTATGTTAACAAGATTTCTGATATGTGTATACATACATATATATATATATATATATATATATATATATATATATATATATATATATATATATATATATGTATATACATACGTTCAACAAAAATATAAACGCAACACATTTGTTTCTGCTCCGATTTTTCATGAGATTGACTTAAAGATCTAAAATTCATTCCAGACACACAATATTACCATTTCTCTCAAATATTGTTCACAAATATGTCTAAATGTGTGATAGTGAGCACCTGTGCTTTGCTGAGATAATTCATCCTACCTCACAGGTGTGCCACATCAAGATGCTGATCTGACATAATGAGTAGTGCACAGGTGTACCTTATACTGCCCACAATAAAAGGCCACCTAGGAATGTGCAGTTTTTTTTTTTTTTTTTTTTTTTTTTTTGCTTTATTGGGGGTCTGGGGACTCAGAACTTGTGTGACCGGTTATTTGGTGTGACCACCATTTGCCTCATGCAGTGCAACACATCTTCTTTGCATAGAGTTTATCAGATTGTTAATTGTGGCCTGTGGAATGTTGGTCCACTCCTCTTCAATGGCTGTGTGAAGTTGTTGGATATTAGTGGGAACTGGTACACGCTGTCATATACGCCAGTCAAGTACTTCCCAGACATGCCCAATGGGTGACATGTCCGGTGAGTATGCTGGCCATGCAAGAACTGGGACAATTTCAGCTTCCAAGAATTGTGTACAGATACTTGCAAAATGGGGCCGTGCATTATCTTGCTGAAACATGAGGTGATGTTCATGGATGTACGGCACAACAATGGACCTCAGGATCTCATCACGGTATCTATGTGAATTCAAAATGCCATCAATAAAATGCACTTGTGTTCTTCGTCCATAACAGATGCCTGCCCATACCATAACCCCACCACTCCTACGCACTCGATCCACAACACTGACATCAGCAAATCGCTAACCCACACGACACCACACGCTGTTTGCCATCTGCCCTGAACAATGTAACCCGAGATTCATCCGTGAAGAGAACACCTCTCCAACGTGCCAGACTCAAGTCTGTTATGATGACAAGCTGGAGTCAGGTCAAGACCCCGATGAGGATGACGAGCATGCAGATGAGCTTCCCTGAGACAGTTTCTGACAGTGCAGAAATTGTTTGGTTATGCAAACCAATTGTTTCAGCAGCTGTCTGAGTGGCTGGACTCAGATGATCTTGGAGGTGAACCTGATGGATGTGGAGGTCCTGGGCTGGTGGGGTTATACGTCGTCTGCAATTGTGAGGCCGGTTGGATGCACTGCCATATTCTCTGAAACGCCTTTGGAGACGGCTTTTGGTGGAGAAATGAACATTCGATGCACGAGCAACAGATCTGGTTGACATTCCTGCTGTCAGCATGCCAATTGCACGCTCCCTCAATGCTTGTAGCATCTGTGGCATTTTGCTGTGAGACAAAACTGCATATTCCAGGGTGGCCTTTTATTGTGGGCAGTATAAGGTACACCTGTGCACTTCTCATGATGTCTGATCAGCATCTTGATGTGGCACACCTGTGAGGTGGGATGGATTATGTCAGCAAAGCAGAAGTGCTCACTATCACACATTACAGATTTGTGAACAATGTTTGAGAGCAATGGTTAACACGTCTCTGCTCCAGAGGAGCATGAGTTTGGTCCGCATAGCCGGTAGT
This sequence comes from Nothobranchius furzeri, assembly GCF_043380555.1. Classification (NCBI taxonomy): domain Eukaryota; kingdom Metazoa; phylum Chordata; class Actinopteri; order Cyprinodontiformes; family Nothobranchiidae; genus Nothobranchius; species Nothobranchius furzeri. Next base: position 65,287,431 of record NC_091747.1, read on the forward strand.
AAGTCGGACCTGTTCCCAGTGAGGGTTGGACTCCGCCAGGGCTGCCCTTTGTCACCGGTTCTGTTCATCACTTTTATGGACAGAATTTCTAGACGCAGCCGTGGTGTGGATTGTGTCGAGTTTGGTGGCAGGAGAATCTCGTCTCTGCTTTTTGCAGATGATGTGGTCCTCCTAGCTTCATCCAGCTCTGACCTTCAGCTCTTGCTGGGTAGGTTCGCGGCCGAGTGTGAAGCGGCTGGGATGAGGATCAGCACCTCCAAATCTGAGACCATGGTTCTCGACTGGGAAAGGGTGGCTTGCCAACTCCGGGTCAGGAGAGAGGTCCTACCTCAAGTGGAGGAGTTTAAGTATCTCGGGGTCTTGTTCACGAGTGAGGGTAGGAGGGATCGGGAGATTGACAGGCGGATTGGTTCGGCGTCTGCAGTGATGCAGTGGTGGTGTATCTTTACAGTATGTTCTAATGGGAAACAGGCTTCAACGCAAACTGTTGTTTTCCGCTTGGTCCTAGAGCTCAACCAGTGTCAATTTAACATAGCATAATTGTCATGACTCCCAATCCTTCACCCTCCTCAGCCGTCATGCAGCACACCTGGTCTCATCATCAAACCCCAGCCAAGCCCTGTTTTCCTGACTACCGCAATCAGCTTCATCCACTTCACCTGCTTCTGACTCCTCAGCTCATCACTCGCACCTGTTTCCCCTGCTACAAAAGAACCAGCCATCCAGTCATTCAGGGCCAGATTATTGAAACATTTGCCAGTAAATTCTCCAGCCATCCACCCTGCCTGATCTCTGCCTCCGGACCTCGTTTTTTCTCCTGACCCCTGCTTTGAACTCTGCCTGCCATCACAACCCTCGCCTGTCTTCTACCATGTCTCCAGCCTGCTCCCTGTACCTGCTTGTGCCGATCTGGTTTTGACTCACGCCTGCCCTCCGACTCTGTCTCCTGCCTCGCCCTCCTCTGGTAACTCCACAAAAAATAAAAGATTTTTTTTTATATACTTTTACTGTGTTTGGCATCATTACGGGTCTTCTGAGTTCTGATCGTGACAGTAATATTGTTTTTGGATGGTAAAAAGTGCAGGGGTCAAAACTTGAATTTGGAAAAAGTGGGGGGGACATGTCCCCCTTGTCCCCCAGCAAAATTACGTCCATGGTCACAGCAGTTCTTATATTTAGGAACATTCCTATGCACAAGTAAATTTGTAAATACCACACAATATGTAAATTTGGTCCTACGCACGAAATACACACAGGTCTGTTTGTAAGTAAGGGTAATAAGGGAGGGCTCTGGTGCTAATACCTTTGTTTGCTGTACGGCGTATGGTCTTGGTGGTGGTGTGGTATCGACTTGGAGGTGACTCAACTTGATATGGGGGAGATGGGGGGCGTTGGTCTGCCGAGTCCTCATCAGGCTGAAACAGACAACATGTGGTGGGTTCTACTTTACTGATGTGTGTGTTCTTTACATGAACCTACTTCAGTAAAGATATCCCGCACGTCTCTGGCTGGTTGCCGGTTTATTTTCCTCAGTGTGGCATTGTAGTTGTCCAGTCTCTGTCTCACCGTGGCAGCTTGCTGGCGTGTGAGCGTGGACAGCACCGCCTCAGCTGTTGGCCGTGATGTCTCTGCAGAGCCTGTCACTAGGGAGGACAATCCTGCCCCCAACAGCCACGCCTCCTCCAACTCCACTTCTGCAAGAAGCAAAAATGTGATGGAGTTTGACAAAAGTGCCACCTGTCATTCAGGCCTTTGACTCACCATCCATGCTCTTCCTCTCATCACCCTCCTCTTCCTCTTCTTCTCCCTCCCTCTCCTCCTCAATGCTCTCCACTTCTCTCCAATAGGTTTCCATGGTGATGTCATGGGGGTCAGAAGTCACTTTGTGAGATGTAGCTGGACTCACGGAGGCAGACAGGGAGGTGGTGGAAGAAGATGACAACATCTTGTGGAGACAGGAAGTGGACTGTTTTAGCCAATCAGGGATTAATGGATTTCAGGCCTCTCCCACTGAGGCAGGGTCAAGTGAATCTCGGCTGTTATCTCTGCTGTGATCTCCAGAAATATTCATGGTGCCTGCAGAGGAATACAGCATGTAGAGACATTAGATGGGAACATGTTCAGCACACATGCAAAAGGTCTGAGAAGATGCATTCATGTCGGAACACGTAGGACACGCAGTCTAAATCAGCTTTCTGCAGGTATCGATTTGTGTGTGTGTGTGTGTGTGTGTGTGTGTGTGTGTGTGTGTGTGTGTGTGTGTGTGTGTGTGTGTGTGTGTGTGTGTGTGTGTGTCAGGAACCTTGAGCTAATGGTTTTGGTTCCCAGGGGAGGACAGAACAGGGAGCACGAGCTGGCGTTTGCTGCTGCTATTTTCTGCCCATTAGAAGGAAATGGACTCAGTCAACCAATCAGAAGTAAGTGTTTTCACTTGCTTCACTTGCTACTTCTTCCAGCTGAGATGTGAAATCATCTCAGAAACTCTGGGTTTTTGCTCCTTTTTCAGGTTCGCGTCATGCTAGTGGGTCCTGCCAGAACCAAGGTGAGAACCCCAGACTGGATGTGCTGCTGTTGGACCAAAGTGGTGCCCTGACATCAGTACCAGGAGGCGTCTTCTTTTCGGGCTTATAGATGAATAAGACAGTAGATGTAATCAGAACCAGAACCAGAACCATCAATCCCACCAAACAAACAATAAAAAACATAAAAACTCAAGTAGACACAAGTTTGCTGTCAAACAACCACATGAACTTTTCTTCATTTTTTTAAAAAGATTTCCTTAAAGTTCTAGAATGTCCAAAATGGTCCATAGAACCTTCTGGAGTGAGTTCTGAGGGAGGTTTTCAGAGTCTACTGAATGAGTACCACATCTGTAAACTTCTGGGCAGTTCTTCTCACCTGTTCAGAATAATAGAAACCATCAGGCCAGGTGTACTGGTTCAGGAGCAAACGTTAGACCATGCACATTCCTGTTGAATAACTATATCACTGTGGTGACATCATGATTTTTATTTGCTGCTTTTTAGTTTGTGTGTTTTTATACCAAACTTTGGTTTCATGGCTGTTGTAAAAAGCTTGTATGAATACAATTATGACTGATAGGTTGAGTCTGGCAGATGTTGCTACTATGTAGCTCATCACCATTCAGTGTGTGAATGGCTGGTTATGTTGTAAAGTGCCTTAGGGGGTTGTAGAACTCTAGAATGTGTGTGTGTGTGTGTGTAATGTATGTATTTATATACATACAGTTCACTGTTTTACCTATCCATCCTTTGATGCGTAGTCTTAAGCTTCACATTGTCTGAATAAATGTTGTATGAATGTATCCTGAATCTACTCAGATCAACCAGAATCGGCAAAGCAACAGAAAAGAGATAAAAACCAACCAAAGATGTCAGAACAATACAACTGCAGATCCAGAAAATGAACACAAAGTAAAACGGAGCCCATAATGGTCTGACCTGCCTGTAGAACAGAGCCTGGCATAAATTAGGTCCAGGTCTAATCCATCTTCCAGTCAGAATCCCGCTACATCCCATCTGCTAGAATCTGATTTCAACAACCAACAGTCCATGATCCATTATCCACCAGTCGCACATGTGAGACAGAAAAAGAAATCTCACCTCCGCTCAGTCCAGCAGCTGATCGTCTCTGAGAGGAGCTACAGGGAGGAGGGGGGCGGAAGGTTAGCTGTAAGGAGAGGCGGGACATTCTGGATTAGGACCAGGACATAAAGAATACAGATTCTAACTAATTCTCTTGCTTGTTTTGCAGAACTGCATAATGACTTTGGTTTTATTCGGGGTTTGCACTACTGCAGTTAGCATGTTCTCCCCACGCTTGCCCTGCTCATGGGGGCAACAGTGGCAGAGGAGGTAAGTTCTAGCACCTGTAACAAGACGTTTGCAGATTTGAGCCCAATCTGCCAGTCATTGTGACCTTGGGCAAAACACTTCACCCCTATCCTCCTGGGTGGGGTGCGTCGGGGGACCGGAGTCTTCTAACAGTGTGTCCCAGGGCAGCTATGGCACCAATGTATGAATGGGTAAATGATTGGTTCATGTTGTAAAGGGTCTTGCAGGGTTGTAGAACCCTAGAAAGGGCTACATCAAATATACCATTTAATAAACTCTTTACCTAGCCTAGAAATTCCTACAGACGGGCCCAGTCCCAATACTCGCCCTGCACACCACAATCCTCAGCAAAGGGCACCTGGAGGCTTCCATTGAGTAGCACACAAGTGTGCACATATTTGCTGAATGGAGACAGTGAGCATTACATCATCAACCGCTACTCACATGCCGGTTGTCTGGAATGGAATACTTCTCACAATTAGACAGTCTTCATCCATCGCTCTTGAAATCACAGCTGCTTTTATGTGTCACAAACTCCTCCTCCTGACCACCCCCTACGGACCCAACTGGCGGACTACTACACTTCCCATTATTCCCATCACCAGCGTGGCTCGTCGACGTCATCACGCCGACTCTATTTACGGAAGTGCCGCCGCTCATTCATCACTCAGTCATCGTTCATACCAGACATCGACCCGAGTTCTGAGGCTTACCAGCCCTCAAACCAGGAAAGGGATCTTACCACGCTGTCTACTACCAGTAAGTCAGCTTCCTTATTTATTCGGAACTGCTGCTCTGTCTCGGCTCTTTCCGAGCGCTGCGCCGCCGTTCCCAGATCAAAGCCACGTGCTCTGTTTAACCCAAGGCTAGCCACTCCGCGTCTGGGTCACGCAGTTACGCTACAAGTAGGGATGGGTATCGATTCGGTTTTATCCGATACCGGTGCCAAACCGGTACTTTTGAAATGGTACCGGTGCTTAAACGGTGCCGGAACCGGTGCTTAAAGAATGTAAAAATACACAAGTTTTCCAAAAACCTCTTATTTTATTTTTTGATATTTTTTTACAAAAAAATCACCATGTTAGCTTTTTCTGGCAATATTCGGCATCGCTCTTGGCTGATGGCATGCCCAGCGCAAGAGAAAACACGTTCAGAAGGTGTTGATGAGGCTGGGACACACAAGTATGTATTGGATAGGGCAGATAAGTTGGGCAGTGTATCCCTCTTACTCCACCACCAGGCCACAGGGTCTTGTCCAGAGGGAATTCTTGGCAGTCTTTTGTATATGTCAAGTTCCTTTTGTACCTGCTCCGTGATGGAAGGGACTCTACCCGCTGTATGAGAGGCTGCATCCTCCTTAAGTTGTCTGTCCTCATCCTCAAACAGCTTTTCTAAGGCTGACTTTTGGACCGTTCTTGGCTGGAAAACAAAAATAAGTAGTGTGAGGATTGTCAAAACAACAAAGATCCCTTTTAGAATGTAGGACTACATGGTTGGGTTAGAAAAACTCAGAAATTACATATTTTTCCGTCTTCATCTCGGCGTCATCCATCACCCTGTCTGCTTGAGGGTCCTCTATGGGAGGCTATGGACACATAAATAAAAAAACACTCCTTCAACATGGAAACTACATCATGCAGAAGGACAATGTTGTGCAGAAAATACCTGTTCAACTGCTGCTGTGGCATTTGCAACTGCTGCCATCTCCAACCTGTCCCAGATGTCAGCTGCCTCACCTTCATCTAGCTTGCCTTTAAAACGTGGGTCCATCAGAGTGGCCTCCTTCAGAAATTTCTGAAGGTTTTCATCCTTTAAAGAAAGTATATAATATAGAAGCTGATACCTAAATGCAATGCTACCCCTATATTTGTTAGTATTCATATGTTCTGCAGACTACCCAGACTTTCTCTTTCATTGATGAGGTGAAAACGGTGTCTTCATCGGATTGCCTGAAATGTGCCTCCAGCTTCTTCAGGATGGGGATGATTTGGCTGCATGTGGGCGACTTCTCACTTGACACACACATGGTTGATGTGTACAGGACTTGCATGCACTTAATAAACATCTCTGCTTTCGTTAGATCAGTGCACGTGAAGCCTTCTAGCCTGTGGAAAATTATTAACAATGTTTAAGGTAAATGACTAAATGAAATAATTTAGCACTTACAAGTGATGCTGGTGTCCTTCACTCACTTGTCCTTCTCCATTGGCTTCCTCAGACGTTGATCCAGAACAGCTGCCTGGATTGCATCAAACTGCTCAATAAATCTCTCCACCATCAGGAAGAGAGAGTTCCAGCGCGTTTTAACGTCAAGAATGACATTATGCTCTGGCAAATCTAAAGCACAGACAGACACAAATGTATTTTGAATTACTGTAAAAAAAGGTAATATGATTAACAATACATTTACATGTGTAACTGCATATGCTACTTACTCAGGAGTCGCTGCTTTTCTCTGAGCACAGTTTTGCTCAAGGATGAACGCTTGAGCCACACCACAACTGAGCGGATTTTGGCACACCAGCTGGAAACTGCAGGAATGTCATACACCTTTTGTGCTGCTAGGTTTAGGGTATGGGCAAAGCATCCCACTTTCAAAAAGTTCAAGTTTTTCAAAGCAACATCCATGTTGCTGGCGTTGTCTACAGTGGCAGCAATTACTTTCTGTCCTAAGTTAAACTGCTCCACAACGCTTGATATTTCTTTAGCCACTACCAGACCTGTTTGTGACTCATAAACTGCTTCAGTGCTTAGCACATTCTGCATCATCCTGCCTTTGTAGATGTAATGAACTGTGACTGTGAGGAAATGGTCCTGAGCAACACTAGTCCATCCATCACAGGTGATTGCTACCTTGTTAACCTGAGCCAACTTCTGGATGAGGTTGCTTTTTTCAACAGAATACCATGCAGGTATAAATGTGTTGGACAGGTCGTCTCTGGATGGGGGCTGATACCTCGGATTAAGGGCAGTGCACATCTCCCTGAATAGAAACAAATAAATTTGAATTTAAATTGAAATGTAGTTATTTTTCCAAACAGATAAAAAAGATTAAATAAAAACATGTAACCCACCCTTTATTTGTACCAATTATTAACAGAGCACTTGCAAAGCTAAACAGCTATGAACAAAACTATTTTTATATCAGAGCAATGCAACATTTTTACCTAAATGATGGTGACTCCACCGTTGAGAATGGTTGGAGATCTTTGACTACAAACGTCGTCACTGCCCTGTGTATTTCCTCCACTTTTTCTTTGGTCAATTTAGACCTCTTGGCCAGCCTGAAGGGAGTCTCTGCCAAAAAGAACGCAGCATGTAGCTACGACCGTGTTTGCTAGCTCACCCTACATGCATTCATTTAATAATGTGTGCTCAACGTATAATACACATAAACTACTTTAAGCTACTTACCCAAAGAAGAGCGGCTGCTGCTGCCGCCATCCTCTGTCAACTTTTCTGCTACAGCGGGAGGGGCTCGGCTGGTGCCAGGACGATTCTCCTCCTCTCCAGGTTCTTCTGGGGGAACGTTGCTAAAGCTAACTCCAATACCGACAGTAGATGCGTTCGGTGGGAGGTTTCGCTGTTGCAAGCTATCAAACACGGTGCATGTCTCGGCTTTTAAAAAAATGCTATGCGTCACCAGGTGTTTCGTTAAATTAGAGGTGTTACCTCCTTTACTGAGTATCACCTTGAAGCACCTGTTGCAGGTTGCTGAGTCTGCATCTTTTGCTGTGAAGTACAGCCACGCTTTCGACCGCTTCGCCTTCGGCATTTTGATAAATAATGTAGGTCCGCTCTAATTAAATACGCACTTGGCTGGGCCCGCCTACTATCACCGGAAAAGTAAAATGAGTGGCTACTCGAGTCCAAGATGATTGACATCTCCGAAATGAAGCACCGAAATCTGCGTTGCTTTTCGGTCTGGTTACTACCGTTTATGTCAGAACCGGTGCTATTAAAGTACCGAGTACCGGTACCCATCTCTAGCTACAAGCAACCTCCGCTACACTTCAGCTCAGCCAATCGAACCTGACAGGATGACTGAGTCTAAGGTTGACCCAGCGGAGTTCGCTCACCTACGTGCAGAAGTGGCTCAACTTCGCACAACTGTAGATCGACAGATGGCAGGCATGACCCAGCTTCCTGCCGTAGCAGATCGCCAAGCCTCTAAGCTCGAGTCTCTTACCAAGCTAGTTGTCCAGCTCTCCACTGCCTTCCAATGACAGGCCTCAGCCATCACTGACAACATGGAACCACGTCTCAGTCTCCCAGACAAGTGGGATGGGACCAGGGGGTCCCCGGAAGGCATGCTGGCCACCCTGGCAATGACGTTTGAGTGCCAGCCGGTGCGCTACCCCACGTCCTGTTCTCGCGTCACCCTGCTGACCTCCCTGCTGACGGGTTGGAACGGTGAATGGGCGGCGACTCTTTATGACCAGAAGTCTCCTGTCTGCAACAGTTATGAGACCTTCGTGAAGGAGATGAAGAAGGGGTTTGTTCATCCCAACAGCAAGGTTGTGGATGAGCCCCGGATCGCTTCAACTCCGCTAGGGCTCCCAGACGGTGGCCCTTTACACCTCCCGCTTCCGGACCACGGCTGCTCGGTTGACTTGGGATGCTGCCGCCCTGAAGGCCGTTTACCTGTAGGGGTTGTCCCCCCAAATCTGTGAGGGCATGATCGGACATGAGACCCCAACCTCCCTGGACCTGGCGGTGGACCTGGCCCTCCAATTGGACCGCTGCATCCTTAACCGACCGAGTGCCATGTCAGTTCCCATTCACACCAGAATGTCACCCCGTCGACAGGGCAGCCAACCGACGGAGGAACCCATGCAGCAGGGACATCTTCCCCCTGAGGAACGGGCGCGGCGTTACCAGGAAGGACGATGCGCCTACTGTGGGGATTTGGGCCACCACCGTGGCAAGTGCCTGAGACGACCGGGAAACGGTTCCTCCGGGTCGAAGTAGGGGCTGTCCCATCCCCAGCGTGGCTCGTCGACGTCATCATGCCGACTCTATTTACGGAAGTGCCGCCGCTCATTCATCACTCAGTCATCGTTCATACCAGACATCGACCCGAGTTCTCAGGCTTACCAGCCCTCAAACCAGGAAAGGGATCTTACCACGCTGTCTACCACCAGTAAGTCATCTTCCTTATTTATTCGGAACTGCTGCTCTGTCTCGGCTCTTTCCGAGCGCTGCGCCACCGTTCCCAGATCAAAGCCGCGTGCTCTGTTTAACCCAAGGCTAGCCACTCCGCGTCTGGGTCACGCAGTTACGCTACAAGCAACCTCCGCTACGCTTCAGCTCAGCCAATCGAACCTGACATTATGACTTGGCTTTTGGATAGTGACTCCTTGTTATGTTTGTTTGTCGATATTTTTATTGGCTGTTTTTGTCTGTTTTGTATTAGTTTTTTATGGTTGTTGTCCTGTGCAGCACTCACGCTGTTTTTAAATGCATAATAGAAATAAAATGCTATTGAATGATGCTTGTGCTACTTTAAAAAAACCTTTATTAACAACCTTTAATCATTGAATTCACATGTATTGCTGTCCACATTAAATGTAAGTGTCAAACATTCAGAGCATGGACAAATATCATTTTTTATATTAAAATGAATTTATTTCATTTGGCCTAAAAGAGGAACAGGATAAAAATGTGTTTCTAATAATGAAGATTTAATTTTCCATAAACATTCCAAATGTTTTTTTTTTTTTTTTTTTTTTTACCTGACCAGAGGGGGGAATTCTCTTTTTCGTTTTTAATCTCAACATTTTATTGTGGACTCTGCAGTCTGTAAAGTTGTACTGAATGTAATTAAAACAAGTGATTAAGTTACTGGCATGTCGTGTCCAAAAACACACACCAGCACCGTTATCAGTTAACAATATTTATCAACAGACCTTGATGCAGTTGTCCAACAGAGAAGCATGTGATTGTTTTCATATATGTACACATAAAAAAATACTCTATATTTTCATAATTATGCTTGAATATGTAGCGTCGAGGATTGGCTACATAAATATTAAATGATCAATAAGATGTGATAATCCATATAAATATGAACGATCAATCTGATTGGTCTTTATGTAGACTTCATGTAATTCAGACAGAGTCAAGAATACAGTTAGAAAAATGGTTTTAATACTATATTCCTAAACTAAATGATTGTACATGACAAAGTGTGAATGAAATGATGGTTATGCAGATAACAGGTGTAGCAGTCACACTGTATAGCGTGACGACTGCAAATGTATTATGTTTATGTATTTAGCAGACGCTTTTGTCCAAAGCGACTTACAAGTGATGATCGGCATGTTGCCCTTGAGGCTAACAACAACAACAACAACAACAACTTTACATCAATCGTGGAGAGGAGGGAACAAGGAGTGGACAGTAGAGAGGGGGGACGGGTGCAGGGAGGGCGCTAGTTTAGAAGATGCTCTCTGAAGAGCAGGGTCTTCAGGAGTTTCTTGAACATTGAAAAGGAAGCTCCTGTTCTGGTAGTGCTTGGAAGGTCATTCCACATTTCTGGAAGATGCAAGAGAAGAGTCTGGGTTGTCCTGAGCGTGGTGTAGGCACCGCTAGCCGACCATCCTGTGACTTTCATCTGAAGCCAGTGATCACAGGTATAGGATAATGGCACATTTTGCAAGGTGTCGATGGAGCAGCGTCTGGGCCGACTTTGTTTGCCCTGTGTACCTGCTCTGTGGACACGCGCAGGTAGACACGTATGTCTTTACCCCGGAGTGTCTTACACCGGAGGGGCTGAGGCACAAGGGCTGACGCTTCAGTTATGCCACCAAACTTATGCTGTGCTACTAGTTGGAAACAGGTGTTCATGCAGCAGCTGATTGCAATGTTTGAGACCTAGATCACCTGATGAGTGTTTTCAGGGAGGGGAGAAACAGCTCGTTTACAGCCCTGAATGTACTTGTTGTTTTCAGTTGGCCCAAACCGGAGCTACTAGACGACAGGATACCCCACAGATGAGTTTCCTTCTCTTTCCCAATGGAAGATAGTGCAAAGCAAAACTTTAAGAAGACAAAAACAAGCACTAACAGACACTCAAGGCCCTTCGGTGCAGATTCAAGTATGATTCCATCTAAATATGAAACCTGATTGATCTTTGAATGTTTAATCAGAAGATTATAGTTACTTTGACTTGTTCAGGGACCATAAACACACTTCGTATTAATTCAGACAGAGTCAAGTATATAGTTCAAAGGAGTTTTATTCTTTTCTAAACTAATGATTATACATGACAAGATATGAATAATGAGATGTGATGGAGTGGATATGCGGTGATGGAGTGTGATGTGTAGGTGGTGTGATGTAAGCTAGATGTTTATCAGAATCTTTGTATCTGAAGGAAATTATGAAATCTGGGTGTTAAAGAAATTTGTTGTCCGCTATAAACTAGAGAGTTGATTTTTAATATAACAGCATCCGACGCAATCTGCTGTGTGTACAAACCCTGGCCGAGACCCCAACAGATCCAGACTGTCAGAAGTCGGGTGGACCTCACGGCACCGGGATTTCGTAGATTAGCTCCGATATGACCATTCAATCTTGAGATGTCTCCAGGTCACAACAGAAGCTGGAATGCCTGTTTGCGTCCAAAGTGGGTGTGGCTCTTAGGGAGCCGTCTGGCTGTGTCAGCTTGCAGCGTGCCAACAGGTTTTGACTGTATGTCAAAAGAGATGTCTCAAGGATGCTTGTTCCGAATTGGCCGGTTCTAAACTCCGCTCGAAATTGAATTGCTCGGGAAGTAATTCTTGTTTAATGAAAGTACTTTGTTATAATTTCTGGCCAAGTTTGGCCAATCAGAATTTGACAAGTTTCTGAGTATTTACCAACATCCCTCAGAAAGCCACGCCCTCCTCAGATACAAAAATGTTTTTTATCACTGTGAATGAGAATAGCTTAAAACACTTATGTGAGGTCAACCTTAACCTTAATTTGCATCTTATGAAGATGTGAAAGATGTGTGTGAGTGTAGATAATGATTAACTTGTTAAATCAAACACACACTGATCATAAGATCTGCAATGGATCATTGTAAGAGAAATATTCACTTCAACTTCATTGATTTAAGCACGGGCTTGTCAGAATCAGAGCAGGAGGAGTAGGACCCAAGATGCAGAGCACCAGACGACATGAGGCAGGAGTGATTGAAAAAAGGTAGAATCCTTTATTTGGGAGATTATTCAAAATTCCACTGACAGGAAGCCAAGCCAGGTATCAAGAAAACACGACAAAACTCAGGAGTTCACTAACTGAGCAGGAATCTCTGGTTTACACAGGGGGAACAAAACAACGCTGACAACAACAATGGACCAACCAACACTGAGGGACAAGACAGGGTTTTTAAACACAGAGGGAAGCAATCGGGGGAGCAGGTGACAGGTGTGAGGTGTGAGGTCTAGAGGGAAGACAGGTGCCATTAATAAACTAAATGGGGAAAAAACTTAAGCAGAGGGGAAGATAAACCATAACCTATAAACACTAAGTAACTCACCCTAAAGACTAAGGGCAAAGATAAACAACTAATGACTAGAGGGGTGAGGAGGACTAATACAAACTAATAAGAACTACACGGGAGTGACTAGGAGGAAACATGAGGGAAGCCTAGAGGGAGCTGGAGAACACAAGGAGACACACGAGGAGAACCTGGAGAGGGCTGGGGAAGCATTGGGACACACAGAGCACAAGGGGACACATGAGGGGAACGCAGAGGACGAACAGGAGGGGGCTGGGGACACAGAACATGACAGGGCTGCGTAGTGGCGCAGTGGTTAGAGCTGTTGCTTTGCAGCAAGAAGGTCCTGGGTTTGCTTCCCGGCCTGGGATCTTTCTGCATGGAGTTAGCATGTTCTCCCTGTGCATGCGTGGGTTCTCTCCGGGTACTCCGGCTTCCTCCCACCATCCAAAAACATGACTGTTAGGTTGATTGGTCTGTCTAAATTGTCCTTAGGTGTGTGTATGTGCATGGTTGTTTGTCCTGTGTGTCTCTGTATTGCCCTGCGATGGACTGGCTCTCTGTCCAGGGTGTACCCTGCCTGATTGCCCGTTGACCGCTGGAGATAGGGGCTGGACCTCAGTAGCAGAAGCAAAAAGATTTTTCTCTGCAGGTCAGTCTAGACATGCTCCATTGTAGCCTCAGCAGGCCTCCTGTTGGCCTGAGCAGTTTTTTGTCTTGCCAATCACAGTGCTCTGTCGGTACGGTGGGAGGAATTAGAGCTGGGATGGAGCACAACAACAAAGATGGCGGCAGCTAACCTTAACCCTTTGTTGTCCATTAGCATGTGGAGCCAGTTTGAAAGACAACCATAGATCCTGCCCCATGACTGAGTCTGTGGTATGGCTGTCAGGAGAATAACTACGCAGAGAAGGTAATCCAAAGACATGCCTCCTGGTGGTGGTGCTGCATGAATGAAAACTCTTGATGCTGAATGTTATTCTGTTCATGCAGCTAAAGGTCGGTGAGGTGAACACAAGCAACCAAACATTCTGGGGTACCAGCTAACACATCTGACCCTGTAAAAGCTAAAAATGATCATCAGTTACATGGTCTAGATCTTTCATCATTGGCTCAATTTGAGAAAACCACGATCAGTGACTTGGGTGTTAAGGTACATTTGACCCTGACATTGGGTGAATACAGTACTGAGATCATGTTTCTTCCAGCTAAAACGCTGGACTCCATAGGCTCGAATTATAAGTTTTTGTGTCCTAATGGGAGGTTCCCACCACTGCAATTTTGACCGTGTCACAGGTCCCGTCAAGCCCAGACAATCCAAAATTGGGAAAAGAGGTTAAGCTAAGGATGGGGCTGTTACATTTGAAACAGTGTTGGAACAAAAGAACCAGTGTAGCTACTAGCTAACTTAGCTAACCCAAGAAGCTAAGAAGGGCTCTTTGGACCAGGGTATCTCACCCACACGGGTAGTCATGCTGGTCGCCTGTGGAGATCAAATTTGGACTGGGACTGTTAAATTATAAGTGGAGCCTCAGATGGCTGCAATCATAGCTGGGCGCCATGGCCTTTTACATCAGCTCCTGCTCCATGGTCAGAGATGAGCGGGACATTAGCTACATGCTAACCCAAAGCTAACAGAGTTTATCCAGCTGTTTTCAGCAAGGAAAACGCGGTAGAATGACTCCAAAGTAAAGGCAACTCCAGACTACTTAGAAAAAAATCAACTAGGTAAGCTGATCGAGGATATCGGGCTTTGCTGGTCCACCATGGTGAAAGATCCGCGTGTCCGCCATCTTTGATGGTCTCTTCTCTGGGAGCCGGAAATCAACGGGACTTTATGCCTCGTTCCCACTTGTACCTGCTCCGCACGGGCCGGGCAATTCCTCACTTTCCTCACGTCCCTGATCTGGAATGCGGACGTGACTGAGCATGCGGGCGGTCCCCAGAAATCGGCAGGAGACATTGGCGAGAAGATGTCAGTGATGTCATATATCAGCGACCATTTGAGCCGCCCTGTGTTGAAACGTGTGTAGTGTTGTAAACAATGGAGAACTTTGTGGTGTTGTTTTTCTAGGTTCTGCGCTTGTGGCTCGTTTTGGGGGCCAGACTCCGCGCTAGACAGGCCGAAAGGCGTTCGGCTTCGCCAGCTGAGGAGGGATGAGAGGAGGAGTAAATCTGCAAAGCGTCGCCGAGACATGCTGGAAGCTATTCTGAAGCAGCACAACACATTGCTGCGATTACGACAACGCAGACGGCGCATCCTGGTAATTGCTAAAATCCTAATGCTGACGTGCGTGTTTAATACACAATGCAGATGCGCAATCTAGTCACTCAGCTGATCCTCTGACTGGTGAGATAATTACGTGCCTCGTTACACGGAAGCGCAGTGGTTGAAGCACTTCAGAATGTCAGAGGAGACGTTCATTTTCTGTGCAACAAACTGCGGCCAGCATTGCAGCGAAAAGGCATTTTCTTCCGTGATTGTGTGCCTCTGAGGAAGATTGTGGCTATTGCTTTGTGGAAATTTGCTACAGGTTCAGATTACAGACCCATCAGTGTTCTGTTTGGTGTTGGCATCTCAGCTGTTGCCAAGTGTGTCAAGGACTTTAGTGCTGCTACAGAAGCATGGCTGTTGCCAGAACTGATTCATTTACCCGATGAGGGTAAATTTCGGGAGATAGCGTCGTATTTTGAGAGCAGGTGGGGTTGCCACAGTGTGTGGGTGCTATTGATGGCTCACACGTCCCCATCATAGCACCCAGAACCTTTCACACAGACTGTTTCAACCGGAAAGGGTGGCACTCACTCATCGTGCAAGCTGTGGTTGATGCAAAGGGGCTGTTTTGGAACGTTTTTGCAGGGCTTCCAGGGAGCTTGCACGACGCGAGGGTACTGAGACTTTCCTCCATCTGGGATTTGGCAAGCCGTGGAAATCTCTTCCCTGACCATTCCATCCAAACTGCTGGCATTGACTTTGGATACTGCATCCTGGGTGACTCTGCTTACCGGCTGCAAGACTGGCTGCTGACACCCTTCACAGACACTGGGCGACTGACAGAGCAGCAACTTCTTTATAACAAGAAGTTCAGCCGGGCACGTGCGGTGGTTGAAAATGCCTTTGGTAGGCTGAAGGGAAGGTGGCGCTGCCTACTTTAAAGGAATGACGGTGATGTCAGTCTGGTGCGTTCCATGATTCTGACCTGCTGTGCCCTGCATAATCTGTGTGAGAGCCATGGGGAGCATTATGACAATGTGTGGACGACTGAGACAGAATACCCTGAAGCTGTGGCTGCACCCCCACCGCCACAAAACACAGGAGATGTGGGAGGGAAAGCAAAGCGTGATGCTGTGATGATGCACCTGCTGGGGCAGCAGTGACTGGATTACATCCTACTGAATGTTTTGCCCAAATAAAGTTTTATCCACTCAGCAAATGTTTGACCTTTGAACTTCTTTTATGCACCACCACCTAAAAATGGTAAACATGAGCAAATATATTTCATGAGTTTGTATGAAGCCAAGTGTGGACTGTACACATTTGAGCTTCTGATCCTTCTAAACACGCCTGCTGACAAAAAGAAAACAAACAAACAAAAAAAAAAACTACCATCTTTTGAATCCAAATAAATGATATGGACATCATGTCCAAATGAATGTAGACCAGCTAGATAAAGTTGACTTAAGCAATTGTTTTTATGCACATCCAAGGCTTAGCCCTATGTCTCAAGTCTGGTTATTAAAGGGACATTATGGAAGTGTGACAGCCAAAACATGTATAGAAATAATAAATGTCTTCTTCATACGTTCTCCTGCAATGCCCTGGTCCTGTAGAATGAGCCCTGGCATTTTTACTGTGATTGCCTGTTTTTCTGTAAAATCACAGAAAAAGAGAGATGCTCGGGTCGAGCAGGCGTGTTCATGCGTGTTCACGCACACACACACACACACACACACACACACACACACACACACACACACACACACACACACACACACACACACACACTGCACATTCGGCCGGCCGACGAGAAAGTGCAGCTGCAGAGACAGAGGCACATTATTTTTATTAATTTGCTGTGTTCTTCTGTCCTCTGAGCCACACACACACACACACAGGACTGTCTCAGCTGTTATTTTCGTTGAGGAGTGTGCACGCCTCATGCACGAGCTTACATTTGAAGCTGCAGTTAGGCGTTAGGCCTGAGGCTGGATTCTGTCATCGGCGAGCAAAGAGAGGAAGATTATAACCTCCTCATTGCTCCAGGGGTTCGAAGCT
The DNA here is from genome assembly GCF_043380555.1 of Nothobranchius furzeri. Lineage (NCBI taxonomy): Eukaryota > Metazoa > Chordata > Actinopteri > Cyprinodontiformes > Nothobranchiidae > Nothobranchius > Nothobranchius furzeri. The sequence goes on from NC_091747.1 coordinate 65,304,049, forward strand.
GAGGTCTGCAAGCAGGGTGAAGGCATGTCGATGCTGGAGAACACAAACAAAAAATGGCGATGCTGATGATTGACTTTGGTGCGATTCTGTGACATCACTACACATACTAAATGTAAACATGTCGGCATGTTGGTGATTAAAGGGGAGGGTAATGCGTCACTTGACCAATCGGTGGAGTGGGCGTGTTGGACCTGGTCGGCCTGAAGCAGACCCCCTCGAGATGAGGGCTGAGAACGAGCCTTGGTGCATGCGGAAAAATACCAGGCCACCCAGATATGTAAACAAGCTATACTATCCGGGCCAGGCCGAGCAGGTACAGATGGGAATGGCCCATGTTACGTGCTTTGCCCCTTTCCAACCACAAGATGGGCTCAGTGGCCCAGCTGTTTGTAATCACCGGTAATCACTAGACAGCTGTTAAAAGCTGCTCTCCTGCCCTCGGTCTGGGAGACGGTACAGGGAAGTGTGGGCATGAAGGTGTTCAGGCTTCTCTCTTCTCCTCGTGTGCTTGTGTGATTAGCTTAGTGATGCTTTGGTGGTTTTGACTCTCGTTCGGTAGGATTTTTGGTAAACTTTGACTTTGGACTGGCCTTCGACTCCACTTTTGGATTTCCCCCGAGCTTCTATGCTATCAGGACGGCTCTCGTTATTTTAGGGTTATTTTTTTGTAAAAGAATATTTCAGTTAGTTAGTTCCAGGGGCGCAGATAGAATTTTGAGACTGGGGGGGACAAAGTTCCAATGTACCCTCCCCTAAACACACACACACACACAAACACACACACACACACACACACGTACACATACACAAACTATTGCAAGCGCCTTAACTAGAGCTCAGTCAGTTTGTGTAATTTCATCCAACGGTTTATGTAAAACTCCTCCTTGAACCGTCACCTTATCGTGGTGGAGGAGTTTGAGTGCCCTAATGATCCTAGGAGCTATGTTGTCTGGGGCACTTAGTGCCCCTGGTAGGGTCTCCCATGACAAATTGGTCTTAGGTGAAGGGTGAGACAAAGAACGGTTCGAAGGATCTTTCATGGCGGTTAAAATGAAGAGTCGGAGTACCCGGCCCGGAGGGTTACCGGGGTCCCACCCTGGAGCCAGGCCTGGGGTTGGGGCCCGTGAGCGAGCGCCTGGTGGCCGGGCTTTCGCCCATGGGGCCCGGCCGGACCCAGCCCGAACCGGATACATGGGCTCGTCCAACTGTGGACCCACCATCCGCAGGAGGAACATGAAGGGTCCGGTGCAATGCGAATCGGGTGGCAGACCAGGGCGGGAGCCTTGGCGGTCCAATCCCCGGACAAGAAAACTAGTTTTTGGGACATGGAACGTCACCTCGCTGGCGGGGAAGGAGCCGGAGCTTGTGGCAGAGGTTGAGCGTTACCGGCTAGATATAGTCGGACTCACCTCGACACATTGCATTGGCTCTGGAACCCGAGACCTGGAGAGGGGTTGGACACTCTACTTTGCTGGAGTTGCTCCGGGTGAGAGGCGGAGGGCTGGGGTTGGCTTTTTGTTAGCCCCGAGACTCTCTGCCTGTGTGTTGGGGTTTACCCCGGGGGACAAGAGGGTAGCTTCCTTGCGCCTTCGGGTCGGGGAACGGGTCCTGACTGTTGTTTGTGCTTATGGGCCAAATATCAGTTCAGAGTACCCACCCTTTTTGGAGTCCCTGGGACGAGTGCTAGATAGTGCTCCATCAGGGGACTCCATTGTCCTGCTGGGGGACTTCAATGCTCACGTGGGCAATGACAGCTTGACCTGGAGGGGTGTGATTGGGAGGAACGGCCCACCTAATCTGAACTCGAGCGGTGTTTTGTTATTGGACTTCTGTGCAAGCCGCAGTTTGGCCATAACGAACACCATGTTCGAACATAAGGATGCCCACCGGTACACTTGGTACCAGGGCAGCCTAGGTCACAGGTCGATGATAGATTTTGTAGTCGTATCATCTGACCTGCGGCCGTATGTTTTGGACACCCGAGTGAAGAGAGGGGCGGAGCTGTCAACTGATCACCACCTGGTGGTGAGTTGGATCAGATGGCAAGGGAACATGCCGCGTAGACCTGGCAGACCCAAACGCATAGTGAGGGTCTGCTGGGAACGCCTGGCAGAAGAACCTGTCAAGACGGTCTTCAACTCCCACCTCCGGCAGAGCTTTGACCACGTCCCGAGAGCAGTGGGGGACATTGAGTCCGAGTGGGCCTTGTTCCACTCTGCGATTGTCGAGGCGGCTGTTGCTAGCTGTGGCCGTAAGGTGGCCGGTGCCAGTCGTGGTGGCAACCCCCGTACCCGCTGGTGGACACCAGAGGTTCGGGGAGCCGTCAGGCTGAAGAAGGAGGCCTACAGGGCGTGGCTGGTCTGTGGGTCTCCGGAGGCAGCAGACAGGTACCGGATAGCCAAGCGGGGTGCAGCAGTGGCAGTTGCCGAGGCAAAATCTCGGGCGTGGGAGGAGTTTGGTGAGGCCATGGAGAAAGACTATCGATCGGCTCCAAAGAGGTTCTGGCAAACTGTCCGGCGCCTCAGGAGAGGAAGGCAGCAACTCGCTCACACTGTTTACAGTGGGGATGGGGAGCTGCTGACGTCAACTGAGGCTATAGTCGGACGGTGGAAGGAATACTTTGAGGAGCTCCTCAATCCCACCAATGCGCATTCCGAGGAGGAACCAGAGCTGGGAGGCCTGGGGATGGACTGTCCGATCTCGGGGGCAGAAGTTGCTGAGGTAGTCAAACAACTACACAGCGGCGGAGCCCCGGCGGCGGATGAGGTTCGTCCTGGGTATCTCAAGGCTATGGATGTTGTAGGGCTGTCATGGTTGACACGTCTCTACAACATTGCGTGGTCATCGGGGGCAGTTCCTAGGGAGTGGCAGACCGGGGTGGTGGTCCCCATCTTTAAGAAGGGTGACCTGAGGGTGTGTTCCAACTATAGGGGGATCACACTCCTCAGCCTCCCTGGAAAGGTCTACTCCAAGGTACTGGAGAGGAGGGTCCGATCGATAGTTGAATCTCAGATAGAGGAGGAGCAATGTGGTTTTTGTCCTGGCCGTGGAACTGTGGACCAGCTCTATACCCTTGCAAGGGTGATGGAGGGGGCATGGGAGTTTGCCCAACCAATCCACATGTGTTTTGTGGATTTGGAGAAGGCTTATGACCGTGTCCCCAGGGGCACCCTGTGGGGGACGCTCCAGGAGTATGGGGTGGGTGGCTTTCTGTTAAGGGCCATTCAGTCCCTTTACCAGAGGAGCGTGAGTTTGGTCCGCATAGCCGGTAGTAAGTCGGACCTGTTCCCAGTGAGGGTTGGACTCCGCCAGGGCTGCCCTTTGTCACCGGTTCTGTTCATCACTTTTATGGACAGAATTTCTAGACGCAGCCGTGGTGTGGAGTGTGGCGAGTTTGGTGGCAGGAGAATCTCGTCTCTGCTTTTTGCGGATGATGTGGTCCTCCTAGCTTCATCCAGCTCTGACCTTCAGCTCTTGCTGGGTAGGTTCACGGCCGAATGTGAAGCGGCTGGGATGAGGATCAGCACCTCCAAATCTGAGACCATGGTTCTCGACCGGAAAAGGGTGGCTTGCCACCTCCGGGTCGGGGGAGAGGTCCTACCTCAAGTGAAGGAGTTTAAGTATCTCGGGGTCTTGTTCACGAGTGAGGGTAGGAGGGATCGGGAGATCGACAGGCGGATTGGTTCGGCGTCTGCAGTGATGCGGACGCTGAGCCGATCTGTCGTGGTGAAGAGGGAGCTGAGCCAGAAAGCCAGGCTCTCGATTTACCGGTCGATCTACGTCCCAATCCTCACCTATGGTCATGAGCTTTGGGTAATGACCGAAAGAACGAGATCGCGGATACAAGCGGCCGAAATGAGTTTCCTCCGTAGGGTGGCCGGGCTCAGCCTTAGAGATAGGGTGAGGAGCTCGGACATTCGGGAGGGACTCGGAGTAGAACCGCTGCTCCTCCGGATCGAAAGGAGCCAGTTGAGGTGGTTTGGGCATCTGGTCAGGATGCCTCCTGGACGCCTCCCCGGGGAGGTGTTTCGGGCATGTCCTGCCGGCAGAAGGCCCCCGGGTCGACCCAGGACACGTTGGAGAGGTTACATCTCCAATCTGGTCCGGGAACGCCTTGGGGTCCTGCCGGAGGAGCTGGTGGACAAGGCCGGGGAGAGGACGGCCTGGAGCTCCCTAGTTGGGATGCTGCCCCCGCGACCCGGACCCGGATAAGCGGAGGAAGACGAGGTTTATGTAAAAACTAACTTTTATATACGTGTTTGAAGCCGTTATGCAACAAAGCTCTGCCTGATCAGCACTATAAATGATAAATGATCCGCACTTGTATAGCGCCTCTCAGAGTAAGGACTCCAAAGCGCTTTACACTACAGTGTATCATTCAGCCATTCACACACATTCACACACTGATGGTGATGAGCTACGATGTAGCCACAGCTGCCCTGGGGCGCACTGACAGAGGCGCCCCACTATTTAAATCAGTCATTTGTTATTCCCCCAATCAATTACTAACCAAAACCTCATGCTTTATACAAAACATGAAATGATTTTCAGCACACCGATCTTTACAGAAAACATAAAAACCCCAAAAAACTGCACATAAAATATATTTAAAAAACGAAATTCACTTATCACTTAGAGCAGTGGTTCCCAAACGTTTCAGCCTGACCAACAGATGTTCCCTCATATTTTTACATTATTTAGAAATTTTCATTATATTTTGAAAGTTTTTATTTATATATAAATATATAAAGCTTCAAGCACTTAACCTCCGATTTTGTTTTCTTTCTGGCCTTAGTTGGGGGGGGACGGATCAGGTCGATCTGAATCGGAGGGGGGGGGGGGGGGGGTGGCACATCCCCCCCCCGTCCCCCACCCTATCTGCGGGCCTGGTTAGTTCCCCTCCTCCCAGCCCTTTTGGCCTGGCGCTTTCAGTTTCCCTTTCATAGAGTTTCTTTGCATTTGTTGTAACAAAATCCTTTGTTTGGCGACACCTTTACTTTGTTATTATTAAACCTACACACTACATCTTTTACTCCCTCCTACACATCTCTCCTAGCGAGCTGAGGGACGTAACAGCCCATTAGATAATAGCTACATACTAACCTGAAGCTAACAGAGTTTTCCTGGGCGTTTTCAGCGAGAAAAATGCAGTTGAGCAACATAAAAGTGAAGCAGCATAAAAAAAATAGCTCTGATGTTTCTGTGGTCTCCCTCAGAGATCCACCATTGACCAGCATGACTACAGCCTCGCTTCAGAGCCAGCCCGGCTGCCTGGGGAAACGGGAACAGCCAGCCGCCTGCTATTCTCAGGCAGGAGACAGCATCCGCCCACGTTTCTGATGCAGCCCCACTAACATGTTTGACCAAGCAGTTAAATAACACAGCACTTCCCCCTATTTAACCAGCAAAACAAAGTAGAGAAACATAAATTTACTTACGGATAAAAAGAAGCAGCAACTGCTTGGAAGATCTGTTTGTAACCACAGCTTGCCCTTTTGTTCAACTAATCCCACGATTAACAAACACGATCACACAGATATTCTACAATAATATTTTCAAGATAGTCTGACTATCTGTGCTCGATGACTTGTGCTACTGGGGCATGCGCAGACCGATTTTTTAAGACTTTGTTGAGGTTTCACAAATCAGGGAAAGGTTTCACAAATCCCAAACTGTGTTTTATTTGATCTGCAATTATAGTAGGATAATCCAGAACAGGTTTGAATCGTGTGGGTGTTGTAGTTTTTGAGCTAGAGCAGATTAAAGATGGTCAGAGTAGAGAAAAATTGGGTATAATGGCCCTTTAGCCGTTTCCCGAATCGGAAGCTAACTTCAGCCTCGTCACGAGGTGTTAATTTTTATAAACATATTAGTAATATTAAAATGTTCCATTTTCCAACTTGCTGGAATTGTGCTGTCATCATCTGATGTTTTCATTTATTTGAATGTCGTTTTTAATGTGCCAGTGGTTCCATTCTGACGCATGCTCTTTAATCGAGATTTATCAGAGCTGCTTTGCTTTTACTCAGCTTCCAAACAGGGTGAAAACATTTGCTCAGTTTTATTTAATATATTTTCAGTTTTATTAAACTTGTATTTATAACATCTGTGTCTTTGTAACGACGTCACCAAGGTGAGGGTTAACCTTCCTCCAGAACCCAAAACAACACAACACACATTAACAGGGAGGCCAGAAAAGTTCCTCCTCCTCTTCGTTTCCTTTTACGAGCATGCGCACTGAGCTCTCAGTCCTCCAGTTTCCGTGTTGTTATGTGTGACAGCGCAGTCAGGCGGATCACCACACTCGGTAAGTTTGGCTTTAAACTTCGGTTCTGGTACCGTCTTTTCGCGGCTCCCGGTACCGAGCTCTGTGTCACCTCCCCGCTGCCCGTTCCCGGTGCTTCTGTAGGCCGGTGAAGCCTGACGGCTGCCGGTAGGAGCCGCGGATCAGCGCCTGATCCGCTGTTTGTTTCTTCTTTGAACTGTTGGCTCAAACGAGCACGCTGTACTTCCGCTCAGCCTTCACAATAAGAGCAACCCGCGGCGTCCTGTAGTGCGCCGTTGTTTCCATGGCAACCGATGAAGGGAAGACTTGGGGGGGTGTAACTACAAAATAGGTTTGTGTAACTCAAACTGATGATGTTTGTGTTCCTAACATGAATTCACCATCTGCAGCAGGAGCATAGAAGGTCTGGTGTTTGTGGTCCAGGTAGTCCTGGTGGCTCCAGGTGTTGCCATGGAACATCAGGTCTCTGATGGAGAACAAGATGGAGTTTGTGGAAAAGGCAGATTTTGTCAGGGTTGTTCCACCTGGTTTTAATCTGATTCTTCTTCTTAATAATAAAATAATAATAAGTACGCTGCTGTATTAATAGTTTTAATGGAACAAGCAGAACTAATGGGTTTTCCTCAGAGTTAGAAGTGGAATTGTAACACACCAAATATTAACAAACACACACACACACACACGTACCACATAACACATTAAAAAACCACAGTAAACACTAGGCTGGGCTCAGATTGGACTAGTATTAAAAGACACGCCATCAAGGGAGCCATCTGCCTCGACAGCAGCAGATCCACAGCAGCAGCCAAGCGCCCTGGGAGGGAGGGTGGCAACCCCCACCACTACCTGGGCACTACCCAAGGAGTGCCCCAGCCGCCTCCACCGACCACCGGTCCCGAGGCAGAGGGCTCCACAGAGGAAACACTGGAAGGATTAAAATACGTAACATATAAAATCACAAGAGCTGATACGGATAGTAAAATATCCAATAAAATGTGATTGTAGAAATTAAACAACATTAATGTGTAACACAACATTAATTAAAATAAATAAATAAGTAAAACAAGCAATGCAATAAATAGTAATCAGTTAAAAGCTAAACTAAAAAGGAGGGTCTTGAGCCTGGACAGAAAAACATGAATGCTCTCTGCGGCCCCGAGGTCCTCCGGCAGCCCGTTCCAGAGCCTTAACGCTGGGGACACACAGGCCGCCGAAGCGCCGCGAAATTGGGACCGCCTTCATTCGGCGCCCTTGTTATCCTATTCTATAGACCACATGGGCCACCGAAGCGACGCGCGCCAGCCCGCACCGCTCCAGCCCGCGCCGTGCAGCGATCGTTTCGGCGTCTGTTCTATTTTTTTGTGAGCCGCAGGTGAACCGCGTCAATTCTGGCAGGAAGTCAAACCTAGACATAAGAGGCAGGCCGGTAAATTTAACAAAATAAAGCATTTCAAAATACAATTCTGCGATAGTCAAATGTGTTTGTAAACAGACACTGCATAAAAACCACACACACACACACACACACACACACACCCACCCCGAACTTGTGTGTGTGTGTGTGTGTGTGACCACGTGAAGGGGGTGTGGTTTGGGGAGGCAGAAAGTCGTAGGCCAGCTATTAACAACTGGTTCACACCATAGGTTCACACACACACACACACACGTACAAACACACACACAGAAACATCAAGGGGGAGGGGGGTGTCGAGGAAAAGAGCAGAGAAAAGGCGGAGAGGAAATGGAGGACACCAAGTGGTTAAAAGAAAAACTACGAGGTGCGCCTCGACCGGAGTGGAGAAACAAGCGTCTGGTCTGAACTGAGCAGCAGTGGCCGAATTTCGTGAGCACTTTGCCTCCCGGCGCTTCGCCGGCCAGTGTGTCCCCGGTCTAAAGGTTGGTTTTTGCTCGACGCGTCCGCGATGTCCGCACGGCGAAATTGCGTCATTTTAACAACCACGCCCCTCCATCGCATCTCCGTACGGGCCAAAATTTCTGCAACGCGCACCTAGGAAAATTTCTTTTTTTTTTTTTTACAAAACAATGTGTTTTAAATTATTTTTATTTATTTATTTATTTAATTTATTTTCTGTGTCCTGTCTGGCTGTGAAGCAAGCAGAATTGATGTCTGAATGCTGGTGACAAGCCTTACAGACTTACTCTCAGGTGGAGCATCAAAGTGTCTGCTTTTAATGTCACGCCTGATACTTAAAACTTTATTGTTATTGTTGTTGAATGCTTTGTAATTCCGACCAGACACGGAGACAGAGGTGAAAGAGAAAGGAAAAGACAAATGGTGGGAAGGGGGGGGGGAGGGGGTCCACAAAAATAAACAGTAATGAACAAGAGTCTGCTTCTAGACCTGCAGAAAGAGAAGAGAAGAAAAAAAAAGGGACACAACAACAATGCATCAGGAGCAAGCTATCACTGCGTCAACGTGATGATGACATATAAAATCAACATTGTTTAACTGAACAATCACACGATAATAAATCACAGTGCATTTAGTGGCAACAACAGCCTTAAGACCTGTGTTGAACGTTCCCAAGCCCATACTTATGAGAGTACCATGTGAGCACCTGTGTGTGTACACGCGCTTGTTTATGTAAGGTTTCTCTATAGGAGCGTCCAATAGAGAGTGTGAGGGACCACAGATCTGCCCCCAAAGATGCGTAGGAGACGGGGGGAGCTCCAAGTCCCAGAGATCCAGGCGCTGCCCCAGAACACAGGAACCCCAAGGAGACTGCAACCAGAAAGGCCCCCGCCCCCCTCGAGAGGCACAGAGGATCGCCTTGGGGGGCCACAACCAGCAGCCGGCAGAGTCCCGGGAGACATCAGCGGCAAGCCCACAGGCCCGCCCGCCGCCTCCCACCCCCTAGCCGGCCGAGCCCGGGACCCAGGGGCGACCACCCCCGGCGGGGACTCAGCAGAGCCCAGGGACCCAGATCCCACCAGGCAGCCACCGGGATTGACCTGGGAAAATTTCTAATGGTCGGACATGGAAAAACATGGCGGACCGGCAAGAACTAGTATGGCAGAGGTTGGTAAATACAGACATTTGTATGATTCAGCTCTCAGAGATCACCGTGATCAACATGTTGTTAATAATTCTTGGAGAGAAATAACTCGCACTGTCGGAAAAGACGAGGACGCTGTTAAAAATGCTGAAATGCCATGTTGTAAACAACAGTTTCTACTTCTACTATGGTGTAGTGTTGGATGCATGCCGTAGAGCTCCATGCTGCCCCCTACAGTTTGGGAGAATATTGGCTCACCGCAGAGACGAGCCACATGAACCATAAACGCTGCGAGTTGTGAAGCGCGTTCCATCCTCGAGCCGCATCACCAAGCGGAAAGTGAATGCGTCAAGCATAAACCAAGCTTAAGGCAGACTCTGGCGATGTTCTTGAGATGATAAAAACCTAATTTAGTGATGTATTTAATGTGGGGAATGAAAGTCAGCTCAGAGTCGAAAATCATGCCCAGGTTCTTCACTTGTGAAAATGGATTAAAAGACATTGATTGTAGTTTTGGTAAAAGTTTATCTCTCTCTGGGTCTCAGGACAGTTGACTGAAACTTCAGTTTTGTCCTGGTTGAGCTGGAGAAAGGTTTCTGCCATCCAGGATTTAAAGAGCAAATTGCAGGTTAGAGACTCCCATGAACCAATGTCTAGAGAAACATAATAGAAACTCGTTTTAATCATTTTTTTACACAAACATAAATTATTGAGGCTTTTAGAGTCATTTTTGTGAGAAAGGTTTTTTTTTTTTTTGGCCAATCCAAGTGACGTCAGCTGAGGGAGCCCTGTTAGCTTAATCCAGAGAAAAATATAGACCTAATGCCAGCGCTGACACAGAGGACACTTAACATGCTTTTAATTATACTCATGATGGACCAAAACTACAAAGTTAGGAGTTTGCTGCACGCACCAGAGAGCAGACACCAACCAGAGGGGGAAACGATCAGCCAAAGCAGAGAGATTAAGGAGGAGAAGCTGCGGGGGGCAGCAGGTGAATTAGCCATGTTAGCTTAAACTCGTGTGCTAGCATCACAATGTTCTACAGATTACTATCGTGTACTAGACAGTTAAAGGAGTATCGGTCAGTTAATTTAATATTAATACTAATAAGCGTCTGTCAGCGGTCTCATACACACTAATATCCATTCACCTAACCTAGTTTAGTGCTTAGAGAGAGAGACGCCTCAGATCCGGTTCTGGAGCTCATGCGGGCTTCTGTGAGCTGGATCCAACCCAAACACCAGGGAGCCAGTCGAGTTGGTATTTTTAAAAGCTGGGCATCCTCTCCTGGTGGTCCAGGCCACGGTTCTGATCCGGTTCCAACCCATAAACCAGCTCGACTGGTCCACTGAGCCACATGTCTCTTCTGGTGGTCGGTTCTGACCTGGTTCTGACGGTGATCTGAGCTCCAGAAAAACGCATTAAATTTTTTAAACCACGCCATGGATCTCCGGAGCCCAGCGTGGACCTCCCTGTCCCGGTACTGACCGATGTGGGCTACAGAAGTCCGTCTTTTCAGCTGCACTAAACGCCCTCAGGCACGGAGATAGAGGCGTTGTTCCTCTTATCTGGAAACCCGTGGACTCGTCCAGACAGGCTGGAGTTGGTTCAGCCTTCACAAAGTATAGTTTATCAACATGAACACAACCCAAAACTAGCAAACACACACTGACTCCATAACACGACCTCTCTACCCTAAAACTAGCCACTCCCCACACTGAGCTGAGGCAGCGCCGAGCTTCTACCTCCCTCTGGTTACGTCAGAGGTTCACATTTAGAAAAAAGGAGCCTTTTTAGAAGCTTTGCTGAGAAAGGCCACTTTTTACTAGAAAACTACTGTTTTAAAACCAAATATCCACAATAAGCATTTCAAATAGTATTTTTGGACAGCATTTTATATGAATTAGAATTTTTTTACCTGCAATGCAGTTAAAAAGTGCATCCATTGGCTGTGTGTCATCAGGAGACACAGAGATGTACAGTTGTGTATCATCAGTGTAACTGGAAATTCACCCCGTGTCTCCTGATGCCGCCGCCAAGAGGGAGCATATAGAGGTTAAAAAGTACTGGGCCTAAAACTGAACCCTGGGGTACACCACATGTGATGCTGTGGACCCAGAGGAACAGGTTTTGTCCTGTCGGTGAGGTAGGAAGTGAACTATGTATGTACAGCACCAGAGCAGCCGATCTGTTTTAAGTAGGGATGCACCGATGGATCGGCATTTGATCGTAATCGGCCGATAGCGCCCCTATCGGTTTTGATCGGAATTTTCAAAATAGATCAAAGCAGACGATCAGGTAGGGTTGTCACGGTAACCAGTGTAGCGGTAAACCCTGGTAAAAAAAAAGTTGACAATAATAATAGCCGTCTTGTTGTTAAAAAACTATATTATCTTGGTGGATTACCGTGGCTGCGGTGTAGGCGCGCTGACCCTTACCAGCCACCGTATCATCTGCTGAAGTTGCCGGCGGCACATGCGCACTTTGTTGTTTACAACCAAAACTTTCTTGAAGCCAAAGCTGAAATAATGGCCAAAGGAGGAGACGGCAGCGCTCAGGACATTTATTATCCCTCAAAGAAGACAAAGTGGGAAGTACGGGCATCTTTTGGATATGTGAAGAATGCTGAGGGACAGCTGATAGAAGACGGCTATCCTGTTTGCAGCACGAGCAGAAAAAGTGTCTGTGAAAGGCAGCAACGCTTCAAATCTCATGACACATCTGCGTGACCATCACCCACAACTCTGCAGTCAACGCAAGGCAAGCTAACGTTAGCGTTTTAGCTAAAATGCGTGATCCGAGGATTTGGGTTGAGGGAGAATGCAACGAGTCGCTATATAAAGCAGCCGCAGCGCCGCTACCTGCATATAAACCGTGTCGCGGACACCGCCATGTTGAAATGACGCTATGCATTACGGGGCTCCCAGGGTCAGATGAGAGTTGGTCTCTCTCCGAGAATAATTATGAATTTAACAACGATTACTGCCTGATGACATTTTCCCACATCTGCAAAGCTCACTGGAAGGACACAAACCGAGGACGATACTTTCCTGATATAGGGTTTATTACTCAAGTAAGGGTAAAAAAGTATCTGATTAGAAGGCTACTTGAGTACTGAGTATCATCTGGTCTAATATTTTTAAACGATGACATCAAACAGACATAAAATAAGAAGTTATGGGCAAATATTGGTATTTTAAAGACTAAAGGGGAAAAATGTAAACAAATAAACAACATAATTACAAAATAACACATTTTAGGCTAAATTTAGACACAAACTGAGGACAATATTTCCTGACATACAGGGTTTATTTAATTGTGTGAAAATGTAGCACGTTTAAAAAAAATACCGCGACAATACCGAAAACCGTGGTAATTTTGGTCACAATAACCGTGAGGTTAAATTTTCACACCGCGACAACCTTAATACAGACCATTTTACATTACGTCACATTTCCTTTATTCCCAGATTATGTAGTTTGTAGCACTCATTATAATGTTGTAGAAAATTTCTGGCCAATCCACGTGATCTGTATCGGTGATCAGCATTCTTTGATATCGGTATCGGCAGCAAAAAACCTGATCGGTGCATCCCTAGTTTTAAGCGGGCTAAAAGAAGTGTGTGGTCCACTGTATCAAAGGCAGCGCTTAGATCCAGTAGAACCAACACTGTCACCCTCCCGGCTTCATAATTTATTCTAAAATCATTTAAAATCTTCAGAAGGACCGTCTCGGTGCTGTGGTTCACCATAAAACCAGACTGAAATTTCTCTAGGACATCATTAGTGTTAATAAAATCATTAGGTTGATTTAACACAAGCTTTTCTAAAATGTTGCTTAAAAATGGCAAGTTGGTCACCGGTCGGAAGTTTTTCAAAATCTAAACTGTCCTTTTTCAGCAGGGGTCTCACCACCGCCCGTTTAAAAGCAGCAGGAAAGACCCCCGTCTGAAGGGAGCAAATCATCAGAGTTAAGATATCATCTTTAAAAGAATCATAAAATTGTTTTAAAAACCTTGTGGGAATAGGGTCCAGAACACATGTGGTGGGCCTCACTGAGGAGAAACCTTTATCAAGAATCTCAGCTTCAACTGAGACAAAACTGCCCAGTGTTTCCTCTGGTATAGACACGCATTCAGATCTATCTAAAACCTTATTACTTATGGAGGATAAAATATTCCGTCTGGTGGTGTCTACCTTCCCTCTGAAGTGGGCTGCAAACTCCTTGCAAAGACTGTCTGAGGGGGTTTTCTGGCAAGAATTAGAATGACTATTTAAAATATTAGCAATTGTAGAAAAAAGAGTTTTAGGATTATTTCTGTTTTCTGTAATGATTTTGGAAAAGTAATTATTTCTGGACTCTCTCTAACTGCTTTATTGTATAATTTTAACTGTTCATTATATATTTACTTATTTATTATGATCTTGTGTTTCCTCCATCTCCTCTACCACCCTGCAAGTTCTCTTTAGCTGCTTTAGATTTTCATTTCTCCAAGGAAATGTATGTGTGAACTTTAGTTTTTTGATTTTGGATGGGGCAAGCAAGTCCAGAATAGCTTTTAACCGACTGTTAAAATCGTTGAGAGTAAGATCACAGGGGGCAGTTGAATTATTAGGAGGAATCTTTTTAAAAGCTTCCAGAAAACCAGCAGCCACTTCAACGGTTAAATGGCGTTTCATTACAGTTCTCACAGAAGTCTCCTGCTGAATTATACTGGTGATGTTAAAAACACACACAGAAATGATCGGAGATAGCTAAATCCACGACAGAGGACACACCGGTGGACAGGCCATACGTGATGACCAAGTCCAGGGTGTGTCCTCTGTCGTGAGTCGGCTGTGCGACATGTTGAATAAATCCTTATAGTTCAAGATGTTTAAAAATTCTGTGGCTAAAGGGTCTTAAAGGTTATCTTCATGTAGATTAAAATCACAAGCTAAAGTAATCCTATCAAAGGAGTTGTGCAGAAATGATAAAAACTCAGAAAATTCTTGAATAAAAAGTGCGCTGTGCTTCGGAGGCCTATAAACTGTAACACATAAAATCTGAGGAATGTTAAAAACAGCTGCTCTATTTTCAAAAGTGTTAACATTATGAAATAACAGGTTTTGCAGAAAGGGTAGAAGAACATATAAAACTGGTTCCACCTCCCTTTTTCCCATTCCTGGTAGAATAAATAAAGTTTGGTGGGGAGGCCTCTGTGAGAACAACAGGAGCATCCGTACTCAACCAGGTCTCTGTTAAAAATAAACCTTGAAGATTATTGTCTAAAATCAGGTCGTTTGTAATAAAAGTTTTGTTCAGCAGTAGGGATGGGTATCGATTCGGTTTTATCCGATACCGGTGCCAAACCGGTACTTTTGAAATGGTACCGGTGCTTAAACGGTGCCGGAACCGGTGCTTAAAGAATGTAAAAATACACAAGTTTTCCAAAAACCTCTTATTTTATTTTTTGATATTTTTTTACAAAAAAATCACCATGTTAGCTTTTTCTGGCAATATTCGGCATCGCTCTTGGCTGATGGCATGCCCAGCGCAAGAGAAAACACGTTCAGAAGGTGTTGATGAGGCTGGGACACACAAGTATGTATTGGATAGGGCAGATAAGTTGGGCAGTGTATCCCTCTTACTCCACCACCAGGCCACAGGGTCTTGTCCAGAGGGAATTCTTGGCAGTCTTTTGTATATGTCAAGTTCCTTTTGTACCTGCTCCGTGATGGAAGGGACTCAACCCGCTGTATGAGAGGCTGCATCCTCCTTAAGTTGTCTGTCCTCATCCTCAAACAGCTTTTCTAAGGCTGACTTTTGGACCGTTCTTGGCTGGAAAACAAAAATAAGTAGTGTGAGGATTGTCAAAACAACAAAGATCCCTTTTAGAATGTAGGACTACATGGTTGGGTTAGAAAAACTCAGAAATTACATATTTTTCCGTCTTCATCTCGGCGTCATCCATCACCCTGTCTGCTTGAGGGTCCTCTATGGGAGGCTATGGACACATAAATAAAAAAACACTCCTTCAACATGGAAACTACATCATGCAGAAGGACAATGTTGTGCAGAAAATACCTGTTCAACTGCTGCTGTGGCATTTGCAACTGCTGCCATCTCCAACCTGTCCCAGATGTCAGCTGCCTCACCTTCATCTAGCTTGCCTTTAAAACGTGGGTCCATCAGAGTGGCCTCCTTCAGAAATTTCTGAAGGTTTTCATCCTTTAAAGAAAGTATATAATATAGAAGCTGATACCTAAATGCAATGCTACCCCTATATTTGTTAGTATTCATATGTTCTGCAGACTACCCAGACTTTCTCTTTCATTGATGAGGTGAAAACGGTGTCTTCATCGGATTGCCTGAAATGTGCCTCCAGCTTCTTCAGGATGGGGATGATTTGGCTGCATGTGGGCGACTTCTCACTTGACACACACATGGTTGATGTGTACAGGACTTGCATGCACTTAATAAACATCTCTGCTTTCGTTAGATCAGTGCACGTGAAGCCTTCTAGCCTGTGGAAAATTATTAACAATGTTTAAGGTAAATGACGAAATGAAATAATTTAGCACTTACAAGTGATGCTGGTGTCCTTCACTCACTTGTCCTTCTCCATTGGCTTCCTCAGACGTTGATCCAGAACAGCTGCCTGGATTGCATCAAACTGCTCAATAAATCTCTCCACCATCAGGAAGAGAGAGTTCCAGCGCGTTTTAACGTCAAGAATGACATTATGCTCTGGCAAATCTAAAGCACAGACAGACACAAATGTATTTTGAATTACTGTAAAAAAGGTAATATGATTAACAATACATTTACATGTGTAACTGCATATGCTACTTACTCAGGAGTCGCTGCTTTTCTCTGAGCACAGTTTTGCTCAAGGATGAACGCTTGAGCCACACCACAACTGAGCGGATTTTGGCACACCAGCTGGAAACTGCAGGAATGTCATACACCTTTTGTGCTGCTAGGTTTAGGGTATGGGCAAAGCATCCTACTTTCAAAAAGTTCAAGTTTTTCAAAGCAACATCCATGTTGCTGGCGTTGTCTACAGTGGCAGCAATTACTTTCTGTCCTAAGTTAAACTGCTCCACAACGCTTGATATTTCTTTAGCCACTACCAGACCTGTTTGTGACTCATAAACTGCTTCAGTGCTTAGCACATTCTGCATCATCCTGCCTTTGTAGATGTAATGAACTGTGACTGTGAGGAAATGGTCCTGAGCAACACTAGTCCATCCATCACAGGTGATTGCTACCTTGTTAACCTGAGCCAACTTCTGGATGAGGTTGCTTTTTTCAACAGAATACCATGCAGGTATAAATGTGTTGGACAGGTCGTCTCTGGATGGGGGCTGATACCTCGGATTAAGGGCAGTGCACATCTCCCTGAATAGAAACAAATAAATTTGAATTTAAATTGAAATGTAGTTATTTTTCCAAACAGATAAAAAAGATTAAATAAAAACATGTAACCCACCCTTTATTTGTACCAATTATTAACAGAGCACTTGCAAAGCTAAACAGCTATGAACAAAACTATTTTTATATCAGAGCAATGCAACATTTTTACCTAAATGATGGTGACTCCACCGTTGAGAATGGTTGGAGATCTTTGACTACAAACGTCGTCACTGCCCTGTGTATTTCCTCCACTTTTTCTTTGGTCAATTTAGACCTCTTGGCCAGCGTGAAGGGAGTCTCTGCCAAAAAGAACGCAGCATGTAGCTACGACCGTGTTTGCTAGCTCACCCTACATGCATTCATTTAATAATGTGTGCTCAACGTATAATACACATAAACTACTTTAAGCTACTTACCCAAAGAAGAGCGGCTGCTGCTGCCGCCATCCTCTGTCAACTTTTCTGCTACAGCGGGAGGGGCTCGGCTGGTGCCAGGACGATTCTCCTCCTCTCCAGGTTCTTCTGGGGGAACGTTGCTAAAGCTAACTCCAATACCGACAGTAGATGCGTTCGGTGGGAGGTTTCGCTGTTGCAAGCTATCAAACACGGTGCATGTCTCGGCTTTTAAAAAAATGCTATGCGTCACCAGGTGTTTCGTTAAATTAGAGGTGTTACCTCCTTTACTGAGTATCACCTTGAAGCACCTGTTGCAGGTTGCTGAGTCTGCATCTTTTGCTGTGAAGTACAGCCACGCTTTCGACCGCTTCGCCTTCGGCATTTTGATAAATAATGTAGGTCCGCTCTAATTAAATACGCACTTGGCTGGGCCCGCCTACTATCACCGGAAAAGTAAAATGAGTGGCTACTCGAGTCCAAGATGATTGACATCTCCGAAATGAAGCACCGAAATCTGCGTTGCTTTTCGGTCTGGTTACTACCGTTTATGTCAGAACCGGTGCTATTAAAGTACCGAGTACCGGTACCCATCCCTATTCAGCAGAGTGCGAACATTTAAAAGAGCCATGCTAACAGTGGCTGGGGATGAGGGAACTGTATGACTCTGGACAACTGTTTGAGATGATTAAGGTGGGATTGGCTAGTTTCATGTTTGTGTGATCGCTCTCTGCTGATGACAGGTATGTGAGTGGTTTGAAAAAGTCCAAGTCCGATATGTGAGTTACTGTTAAAAACAGAGCTGGGTTCATAGGTGCCTGGACCAGGGGGGCTTCAGGACGTGGGGGCAGGAAGGTGTGAAGCTGGGGCTGGTGTGTCGGACAAAGGTGGTCGTGGACAGGCCAGGCTGTGTGCAAGCTCCTTGTCTATTTAAATGGAGTCCGTCTGGCCCAAACAGATGCCTCCTCCCCCAGAAAATGTTAAAATTGTCAATAAAAGCAATGTAGTGCTGCACAGTGACAGAGAAAAGCCAAGTGTTCAGAGATAAAAGCCAACATTCCAGTTGTTGGAAGCAACAAACTGGAATGAGGAGCAGCCAAAGGAGGTGCGAGCTTTGGGAATATCCGTAGAGATGAAGTTACTGGAGCGTAAATGGTGCTGGTTGTTGGAAGTGATGAGTAATGAGAGAAGATATGACGGTTCTACCAATTATTGTTTTGTATATGAACTGATACAGATGTAACATCCTGCAGGAATGGAGGGATGACCAGTTAATGAGTGAGTACAGATCACATGATGAGTAGTGAAAGGGGCAGCAGTGACCAAACGGGTTGCTGAGTGATAAATAATCGAGTTTATGAAGAAGTTTTTAGGAAGCTGTCCTATAAATGATGTCACCGTGATCTAAGATGGAAGGATTGTCATGTTGACCAAGGTTTGCTTTGCAGAACAAGTAAAGGATGACCTGTTGCTATGGAAACCCAATTCTAGACTCGACTTTAGAAAGTAATGAATTCATGTGAATGTCAGATGAAGGTGTGCTGTCAGCCAGATGCCCGGATACTTATAGGAACTGGTGAGCTGTAGCTCTGTACCTTCCAGGGAAACAAAACTAGGGTGGAAAGTTCCGGTTGAAGATCAGGAACTTTGTTTTACTTGTTTAAATGAAGATGAAGGTTGGAGAAGGCATGTTGAAGTTGTGTTGCAAGGAGGACAAAGCTGTGTTTGACTAACAACTGCATGCATATAAAAGGGTGTCATCTGCTTATAATGTATATGAGAACTGTCAACACCATGAACAATGTTATTAATATAGATTCTGAATAAGGCTGGGCCCAGTATCGACCCTTGAGGAACACCCATAGATAGAGGTAGAGCAGCAAGTTGGTAACCGTCGTTTTTTAAACAATTTTATGGATTTTTTTGTGATGAGATTTTAACCATGATGAATTGCTCCCTTCAGACGGGGGTCTTTCCTGCTGCCTTTAAAAGGGCGGTGGTGAGGCCCCTGTTGAAGAAGAGCAATTTAGATTTTAATGAATTAAACAATTATCGACCGGTATCCAACTTACCATTTTTAAGCAAGATTTTAGAAAAGTTGGTTTTAAATCAACTAAATGATTTTATAAACACTAATAATGTCCTAGAGAAATTTCAGTCTGGTTTTAGGGTGAACCACAGCACCGAGACAGCCCTTCTGAAGATTTTAAATGATTTTAGAGTAAATTATGATAAACAGAAGTTGACAGTGTTGGTTCTACTGGATCTAAGTGCTGCCTTTGATACAGTAGACCACACTATTCTTTTAACTCGTTTACAACAGATTGGCCTCTCTGGTGCTGTACATAGATGGTTCACATCCTACCTCACAGACAGGACTTTCATGGTGAGTTTGGATACCTGTTCCTCTAGGGTCCATGGGATTACATGTGGTGTGCCCCAGGGTTCAATTTTAGGCCCAGTGGTGTTTAATCTTTATATGCTCCCTCTGGGCAGTGTCATCAGGAGACACGGGGTCAACTTTCACAGTTATGCTGATGATACACAGTTGTACATCTCCGTGTCTCCGGATGACTCTCGGTCAATGGATGCACTTTTTAACTGTATTTTAGACATCGAATCCTGGATGGCAGAGAACTTTCTCCAGCTCAACCAGGACAAAACTGAAGTTTTAGTCATTGGTCCTGAGGCCCAGAGAGAGAAGCTTTTACCGCAATTACAATCTCTGTCTTTTAATCCATCTGAACAAGTGAAGAACATGGGTGTGATTTTTGACTCTGAGCTGACTTTTATTCCACACATTAAAAATATAACAAAAATAGGTTTTTATCATCTAAAGAACATCGCCAGAGTCCGCCCCATTCTCTCCCGGGCCAATACGGAGACGTTGATGCTTTTATCACCAGTAGGATAGACTACTGTAATGCTCTGCTTTCTGGTCTTCCCAAAAAGAGCATCTCAGGCTTACAAATTTTACAAAATTCGGCAGCACGTGTCCTGATGAAGACCAGGAGGCGGGAGCACATGACACCAGTTTTAGAATCATTGCATTGGCTCCCCGTATGTTTCAGGATCCATTTTAAGGTTCTTCTAACGGTTTTTAAGTGTCTTAATGGTCTTGGGCCTTCTTATCTATCAGAACTGCTTTTACAATATGAACCCTCGCGGACTCTGCGCTCCTCTGGCAGGCGTCTCCTGGTCATCCCTAAAGTCAGGACACAAACTCACGGCGAGGCGTCCTTCCAGTGTTACGGCCCTCGCCTCTGGAACGAGCTGCCAGAGGACCTCAGGGCCGCAGAGAACATTCATGTTTTTAAGTCAAGACTCAAGACCCATCTTTTTAGGTTAGCTTTCATCTAAATATTTACTAGTTTTATTTCTCGTTTTACATGATTATATTTTATTACTTGCTTTGTTCTATATGATTATATTTTAGCACAGTTTTATTATTTAAATTATTATTTTACTGTCTATGATTTTATTTATTACTTATTTTCTAATTGTTGTCATTTATATTAGCTCTTTTATTACATTTTTACTCATTTTAATCCAGTGTTTCCTCTGTGGGGGCCCTCTGCCCCGGGAGCGGTGGTCGACTGTAGTTTCCTGGGCGCTCTATAGGTGGGGGTCTATGCTCCCCCTCCACTGAGCGCCCTGACTTAGTGTGGAAGACCTGATGCTGCCGGGGCAGACGGCTCCTCTGATGGCGTTTCCTTGCGTTACCATACTTGGCTCATCTGGACTCAGCCTAATATAATTTTTACTCGTGTGTGTGTGTGAGTCTGTGTTTGTGTGCGTGTGATTGCATATGTTTGTTAATGTTTTTAACCTGTTATGGGAATCTGGGGTCATTTTGTAAAGCACTTTGAATAACACTTTGTTTGAAAAGCGCTTTAGAAATAAAATTTGATTGATTGATTGATTGATTCTCACTGGCGTACAACCTTAAAGATTCAAAAGATTCAAAGTCATTTATTGTCATATTCTACCACATGTGCAGGACATACAGAGAAATGAAATTCAGTTTCAGCACACACAATTCAATGATCAGACATACGTGGGTAAGACACATAACAAGAATTGGTGACTGCGGTCATTCGCATCATGAGTCGCGCTACCTTAATAGATAGATGAAAAGGGTGTTACATAGGGCTGGGGGTAAACGATTATTTTTAAAACGATTATTCTGACGATTATTTTATCGAATAGTCGACTATTCTAATGACTATTTATACAATTAATCTAATGATTATTTTTCAGTTGCACAGTTAATAAAAACCAAAAAATCTCTAATAAATTCCTCCAAAAAATTGATTAATTGTTACTGTAAGAGAATAAACATACAGGCCTTCCATTTTGTATAACACTGCTTTTATTGTGTTGGTTGGTTATGTTCTGGTGACGTGTAGAACTTGGGAGTGCAGGCTGCTGCCTGAGAGGTGGTTGGAGACGGAGTGTCTCCATGCTGCTTTGTTTTGGTCACTTATGTGCGTGAGGCGAGTGGTGTTGCGACCCTTCCTGGGGAGTTTGGCTCGTGTGCAAAAAGGAAGGGACAATAACGGGATTTAAAAGTTAAAATGATGATCAGGTTTATTTACAACTACAAAAAAAAATCTTTCCATCCACAGGTTGGGAGTAATAAAACTAATTCTGCCTGTGGGGAATTAAAACAAAAGTACAAATAACTAGGGATGTCCCACTGGGCAAAGATTACTGGGTTCTGGACCAAAATAAGGATCTCCAAAGTTCCAAACTCTAAACTGGGCGGTTAAACCAAACTCAAGGTGATATTTTAAACTAATCCGAAAACCCACAACACTCTAAATGTAATAAAAGGGAGATCTGCACCACAAAAAAGATGAACTCTAAACCAAAACGTAACAGCTTATCCAAACGCAAGAAGCTGTTAGCGAAAATGCTAACAGTAGCTTTACCAACATTAAGTTCAAGTTACCATGTTTAAATAAACCAAAAACACCCAGCAGCAAACAGACCAGCACGGAGGAGAGACTGCTACCACCAAAACAGCTCTCCTCATGTCTGAAAGAAGCTCCTTCATGAAGGGAGAAACGCTCCTGGTGATGTTCTACATCTGCGGTAGAGACGGAGCAGCGCATCTGACCCCGGAAGTTGTTGTCCGTTGCCGGGAGACGAAGGCGGGCAAAACACGAAAGGAATCTAGTAGCGGATAGACATTGTTCCGGGTCTTCGGTATTTGGCGGAGATGTTAGTGAAGGCGGAGAAGAGGGCGAACTAGAGGAAAAACAGGCAGATTCCTCCTCTATTTACAAACTCCTGGGGATGCAACAAGTGGGCGCGGTGCGTCGACTTCCGGATCTGACGTCGACAAATTTTTCGAATCGAGCCGTCGACGTCATCGAGGCTTCGCTACAGCCCTAGTGTTACATGAGGGAAGTTCAGGGAGGGAGAAAAAAAGGCATTAACAGGGTTACACCAGCAGGGTGTAGCACTCCAATGCAAAAAAAAACACCCGACATGTAAGCAACAAACGTCACAGTTCATAACATGAGACCCGGTAGGTAGGGGGGAGGGGCTGGGATCCTGGTTTCCTCAGCGGGGGCGGCCTGTGTGGCGCTCAACCAGCTGGCTTCGCAGGTGGGAGGGAGGTCATGGGGAAGCACAGAGAGCAGTGAGTCCTTCAGCTTGATGACCTCGGTGGAGACCTCAGTCTGAAGGCGGGGGGTGGGTGGATAGAGATTCACAGCATTTGTCTGCATTCCTTCCAGCGTGGGGGTTTTGCATGCAACTCCAAGGCTGCTTATGGCGTCAGATTCGATAACAGAACTTTGTTTGGGTCAGACAGAGATAATTTTTCCTCTCTGCCTTAAGTCTGTAGTGATCATTCAAGTCCTCCAGTGAAGCCAATTCAGTGATTAAACATCTCCACACCGTCCGGTGACCCTTTCCGAGATGTTATCAATCCTGCGCGCTAACACCGGTAACGCAGCTAAGACATTGTCCAGCTTGCGATTCACCTCGAGCAACGTCCCAGTCTGTGAGGTATCCACACGGACGGTGCCGTCCATGGTTGCGGGTCGCCCTCCAATCGCTCCCGTCATCCCAATTTTACGGAAAGCCAGATATCCTCCCACTCCAATCAGAAGAAATCCAACGATCATCAGGCCAAATATCCACATATCTTCGACGTCCTCAATGGACAGCTGAGAGAGACAGACGACCTTCCACTCCTTCCAGGAATCGAGCATATATCCCGCTGCATGTGTCCCCTGAGGACAAGCGTGAGCCCCCTCCTCCGTCCTCATTGTAGAAAAAATCTTATCAATCGCGTTGAATGACCAATTAATTAAGTCCATGTTGACAGATATAAGTTAGATATAACTTCTGAACCATGCCACGGATGTCTGAGAAAGTCCTGTAGGTTTGAGTACTGAGTATGATGTTATGGTCTACAGCAGCAGTTCCCAAACTTATTTAGCTGCGCACCCCCTTCTATGTCCCGACCATGTCGACGCATCCCCCAACCCCGACACCAGGGAGTGGCTATGGGGCTATATATATACAAAATCACTGGCACCACTCCTCTCACTGTGTCTGGTTATGTTCCTGAGGCCTCTCCATGCACCACGAGCATTGTTCTTTCCCAGCTGTTTCTTCAGCTTCTTCCTGTAGAAGTCTTTAGCCCATTTGATCTTATATTTAAGGTCCTTTTGGAGCTCTTCTACACCATCTATTTGTAGTCACACTTATCAGTTGAAGGTGCTATCACAAATAACATGATTTTAGTTTTATTCATGTTTAATGATAATTTATTCAAGGCTAACAATTTGTATTGTCCGCCCAAAGAAAAAAGTTGTTGCCTTGGATTAGAACTGGGCGATATGGCCTAAAATCAATATCACAATATATTGAGGATTTCACCTCAATAACGATAAATCAAATCAAATCAAATCAACTTTATTTACAAAGCGCTTTCACATGCCCAAAACGGACAAACAAAGTGCTGTACACCAATAGAAAGCACAACAATAAAACAGACGCATAACCATTTAAAATACAATAAAAAATCCCGAGTACAAGTTTGCAATCCATATCAGTCCTTTTTCCAGAATCAGATCCAGACACATTCAAAGTGATGCTGCCCACGCAATCCCAACTTCAATGTCCAAACGCCAACGAGAACAGATGTGTTTTTAGTCGGCTTTTACAGGGAGTGCAGAATTATTAGGCAAGTTGTATTTTTGAGGAATAATTTTATTATTGAACAACAACCATGTTCTCACTGAACCCAAACAACTCATTAATATCAAAGCTGAATGTTTTTGGAAGTAGTTTTTAGTTTCTTTTTAGTTTTAGCTGTTTTAGGGGGATATCTGTGTGTGCAGGTGACTATTACTGTGCATAATTATTAGGCAACTTAACAAAAAACAAATATATACCCATTTCAATTATTTTTACCAGTGAAACCAATATAACATCTCCACATTCCCAAATAAACATTTCTGACATTCAAAAACAAATCAGCGACCAGTATAGCCACCTTTCTTTGCAAGGACACTCAAAAGCCTGCCATCCATGGACTCTGTCAGTGTTTTGATCTGTTCACCATCAACATTGCGTGAAGCAGCAACCACAGCCTCCCAGGCACGGTTCAGAGAGGTGTACCGTTTTCCCTCCTTGTAAATCTCACATTTGATGATGGACCACAGGTTCTCAGTGGGGTTCAGATCAGGTGAACAAGGAGGCCATGTCATTAGTTTCTCTTCTTTTATACCCTTTCTTGCCAGCCACGCTGTGGAGTACTTGGACGCGTGTGATGGAGCATTGTCCTGCATGAACATCATGTTTTTCTTGAAGGATGCAGACTTCTTCCTGTACCACTGCTTGAAGAAGGTGTCTTCCAGAAACTGGCAGTAGGACTGGGAGTTGAGCTCGACTCCATCCTCAACCCAAAAAGGCCCCACAAGCTCATCTTTGATGATACCAGCCCAAACCAGTACTCCACCTCCACCTTGCTGGCGTCTGAGTGGGACTGGACCTCTCTGCCCTTTACCAGTCCAGCCACGGGCCCATCCATCTGGCCCATCAAGACTCACTCTCATTTCATCAGTCCATAAAACCTTAGAAACATCAGTCTGGAGATATTTCTTGGCCCAGTCTTGACGTTTCAGCTTGTGTGTCTTGTTCAGTGGTGGTCGTCTTTCAGCCTTTCTCACCTTGGCCATGTCTCTGAGGATTGCACACCTTGTGCTTTTGGGCACTCCAGTGATGCTGCAGCTCTGAAATACGGCCAAACTGGTGGCAAGTGGCATCTTGGCAGCTGCACGCTTGACTTTTCTCAGGTCATGGGCCTTGGTTTGTCCACACGTTTCTTGCGACCCTGTTGACTATTTTGAATGAAACGCTTGATTGTTCGATGATCACGCTTCAGAAGCTTTACAGTTTTAAGACTGCTGCATCCCTCTGCAAGATATCTCACGATTTTTGACTTTTCTGAGCCTGTCAAGCCCTTCTTTTGACCCATTTTGCCAAAGGAAAGGAAGTTGCCTAATAATTATGCACACCTGATATAGGGTGTTGATGTCATTAGACCACACCCCTTCTCATTACAGAGATGCACATCACCTAATATGCTTATTTGGTAGTATGCATTCGAGCCTATACAGCTTGGAGTAAGACAACATGCATGAAGAGGATGATGTGGACAAAATACTCATTTGCCTAATAATTCTGCACTCCCTGTAAAGGTCTCCAGTGATTTGGCCTGCTTTACGTCGGCTGGCAGCTCATTCCAAACACTTGGTCCGAGCACTGAAAAGGCACGTTTCCCACGAGACTTCAGGCTGTACCTGGGCACAGTTAATAGTCTCTGGTCAGCTGACCTAAGGGAACGAACCGGGACATGTCAGTGGATGATATCAGAAAGGTATCAATCAATCAATCCATCAATACTTTATTAATCCCAGAGGGAAATTAGTTTCAGTACACACAATTCAGAGATCAGACATACGTGGGCAAGACACATGACAAGAATTGGTGACTGTGGTCATTTGCAACCCTGAGTTGCGCTACCTTAATAGAGATAAGTGGGTTACATGAGGATTGGTTCAGGTGGAGGGAAAAAAGGCACTTCACAGTTACCCTCCCACCAGGAGGACAGCTTTGCTCTGCAAAAAAACACCTCAACAAATATGCAAGAGACTTCAGACAACACAACATAACATGACTCCAATAGTGGGGCTGGGATCCTGTATCCCCCAGCGAGAGCAGCCATCTACGGCACTCATCTACTGTACAGTCACAGGTGGGAGGGAGATCTTGGGAGAAGCAAAGAGCTCATTGACTCCTACAGATTGATGACCTCGCCAGGCTAAAGTCCACCAATCCGAAGGCGGGGGGGGGGGGGGGGGGGGGGGAGGGTTTCACAGCATCTGTCTGCATTCCTTCTTGGGGGTTTGTCGATTGCCGCTCAAGTCTACCAGGGCGTCAGATTCGGATAATAAGAATTTGTTTGGGTCAGGCTGAGATAATTTTCCTCACTGCCTTCAGTCTTTAAACTGATCATTCCAGTCCTTCAGTGAAGCCAATTTTGGGTTTTTAAACCTGTCCATACCGTCCAGTATGGACAGGTTTAAAATGGATACACACATCTTTTCATTTTTTATTATCAAATTTATTGACTTGGGAAAAATGATCTCGATAAGAATCAGAAACTTCAGTAACGATATATTTTCGATTTATTGCCCAGCCCTACCTTAGATGGACAAGAAGGATTATAAGACACTAAAATAAAATATGCAGCTGTTTATTTTTACATATCAGTGAGCGGACTGATCAGGTCTTGTCTTTCTGCCACGCCCAAATAAGGTAACCTGGAGCCATCAGCTGAAGCCAGCCTGGAAGAGAAATCTACTCAGTCATCAGTTGCTTCAAAAATCCTCTGCCCATTAGCTAGCTTCTCGTTTTTGGACCTTTCAAGCTAACCTGTGATTTATGGTTTCATTTTAATGTTTTAAAATGTCATCTGACAATAAAGATTAAAAAGAGAATATTGAAACGTCATCACCTCTATTTTTGTTTTTCTGTTTGAACAGAGAAGGAACAAAGTGAACGGGGATGAAGAACAAAGTCAACAGCACTCAAGGTAAAACACCTGCTGTTCTCTGGTTGACAGATTGAGCCACATCTGTTAGGCACAATATGACGTCCTCATCAGGGGCAAAAGTTCCTGACCCATAACTGTAGGGTTGCCGGTTTGTGTTCTGCTCAGTCTTTTGCAGTTGTTGTGTCCTCGAGGAAGACATTTCACTGTTCTTACCTGCTGCTGGTGGTCAAAGGGACCGGTGATTAAGGCCAGCACCAGCAGCATTTTTCTGTAGTAACTCAATAGTTGCAAATCCATTTTGTGTGTAAAAGACCAAATCAAATGGCAACCTTGATGAAGACGCAAGGAAAGGAGCCACAGCCAAATACCCACAATGAGTAAGGCAAGTCCAAAGAAGTCTGCTCATTGGCAAGAACAAGATCAGGGCAATAAACAGCTATAACCTGCCAGTAGTCAGATATCCTGCAGGAATAATAAGCTGGCCAACGGAAGAAATGCAGACCCCAGATGTTAAGACAGGGAAGCTCCTAAACATGCATGGATGGTTCCATCCCATATCCAGCACCCTGAGACTGTGCACTAGCTGTAAGGAAGGAGGCCGAAGACTAGAGAGTGTGAGAGCCACTGTCCAGGATGAAACATCCAAGATTCATAAGTACATCAAGGAGAAGGCCCCAACAGATAAGGTGGTCAGTTATTGTCTCGGACAAAGGCAAACGGACGAGGAGGTGCTGGAAATACTATTGTGGGAGGAAAAACCCTAACATGTGATGTAGCACAGACAATAAATGAAGTGTCTAATATACCATTTCCTTAGGTAGTTAAGCTCAAACCAGACCCTGAGGTCCATGATGACTGACCTGTACTCCAGGTCATTCCCTCTGGACACACAGCCAACATTGGCCCAGAAGTGACATCTGCTGGTGTTGTAGGTTAAGTCCGAGGTGTAGAAGGTAAAGAGAAAGGGTGAGAGCTGTGGAGCTTCAGCACACAACCACTTCAGACAAACAGTTGTGCAGCTTCTCATTCATTCATTCGTTCATTCATTCATTCATTCATTCATTCATTTATGCACTGTAGCCTGTTGGTGAGGTAGTTGATGGCCCATGCAGTCAGATGTTCAACTAACCTTGTTTTGCAACAATCCCCAGCTGATGGAGAAGTCTGAAAGCAAAACGCCTCTGCCAGAGCGTATGCGTCTCCCTTGTAGAGCTGACAGAAAAGTCTAAATTAGGCTTTAGTTCTCTCCTCACCTGGTCAGATGTAACTGAGAATAGGGAGTAAGGGACTGAGTGGTGCTAATGAAGGTTGTTGGTGGTGGTGGTGCTGTTGAATGATGTGAAATTTGGAGGTGGAGGTTCTCTTAGTCACCAGCGTAAAAAGCTTGTTTCTAATCAGTCTGCAAGGATTGAATCTCAGGGGTCAACCAGAGTTTATTTTTCAAGAAACACTTCACTCTTTGCATTGGGGCGGTGTTGTCTAAACAGAAATTCACATAGTCAGCGACACACTGGGTCAGGCTGACGCTCAACATTAGCCCTCCAAAGTGTCTCCCAATCTGTGGTTTGGAAACAGTCCTTGAACCTTTTTGTGGCTTCTTCAGTCCACTCTTTCATGGTTTTTTTCTGAGGAGGCTCCTTAATCACCCTGGGTGTGTTTTCAGGGATCAGATGAATGAGTTTGTGATCTCAGTGGCCAAGTGGAGGGAGGGAGATGAAGGTGCATGCATTTTTTATATTAGCATACAGCAGGTCGATTGTCTTATTGAGTGCGTTTACATGCAGCCAGTAACCCTTTTAAAACCCGAATATTCACAATAACCCGGTTCTGCACGGTCATGTAAACACCGCCAAAAACCCAGATATGCTCATAACCGGGTTTTTAAAAACCCGGTTACTACACCTGGGGTAACCCTTTTCTAACCCGATTGTTAGGTCGTGTAAGCGCATATCGGGATATCCCCATCAAAGTGTGTGTTCTGCGCATGCTCTGTTCACAAATAATGGTCTTTTGAGTAGCGAGACGTCTTGTACGCGCCAGAACACCGGAAGTAAACAACAAGTTGGGAGCAACATGGTGAGTCGCGGCACAGCACCACACTTTTGAAGTGATGAGGAAACTAAAGCGCAAACAAACGTGGTCGCTATCTCTTCCGAACTGGGAAACATGTTTTCACGGATACCGTAACAAGAAGAACCGGAAATGACGCATATTGCGTCTGGACGTAGTCCACACGTCCTGACGCTACCCCAACGTCTGCATTTAAATTGGGTTATGCACGTTAGAGGTAACTCTTTCTATTTGTGCTTGTAAACGGGTTATTCTGATCAACTCAGAAACCCGAATCCCGACCTTAACCCGATCATAACCCGGATATTGGCTGCATGTAAACACAGTCATTGTCTGGTGTGGCACTTCACACACTGGGTAAAGGTGGGGAAAGTGGAGCTGTCTGCAGCCTCTCCACAAAACTTTATTAAAGCTTGAATGCAGTGACTGCGTCGGCCGAGAGCGGAATGTACACTTTAAACGCTATAACGTGTGAAAACTCTCTCGGGATGTAATAGGGCCATCAGCCAGTAACTCAAAGTCTTTTGTGCAGAGTTGTTTTTTAATCGTCACATGCACCGAGTTGCACCATCTCTCATTAATAAACCCAGCCAGAAGCTCACCGTTGTGCTTACCGCTCTGCTCCGCGCTCCTGTTGGCCAGCGTGAGTGTAAATCCTTCCAGGGAAACCTCAGAGTAAGCAATTAGCTCATTCATCCACATCTCCGTAAAAAACACCAGGCATCAGCGCTGCGAGCTTGTCAATCTTATCGGACAAAGAATGGACATTTTCCATAATCATGGAGGGTTAATGTGGTTTATATCTCCATTTCCTTTCGAGGACCTTGTGTCCTGCTCTGAAGCCTCTTCAATCAATCAATCAGTCAGTCAATCAAAGCTTTATTTATAAAGCGCCTTTCGCAACCCTGTCAGGAAGCCCAAGGCCCTGAACATGGTACAGTTTTCTTCATTTCCTTCTTAATTCTGGAAGCAAAACCAGTTCATCTGTGTAGAAGAATGCCTGGTGTCCACAGCACCAACAGCTGATCCCTGTTTTAAACTTCAGCTCCATGAATGGAGCTGGAGGAATTTCCCAGTGCATTCCCAACAAGTTCAACAAACAGTAAAACAAAATGAACACAAACAACACAAAAGTGCTTCTGTGGATTGTGTGGTTGAGGGAATACACTCACCTAAAGGATTATCAGGAACACCACACTAATACGGTGTTTGACCCTCTTTCTCCTTCAGAACGGCCTTAATTCTACGTGGCGTTGATTCAACAAGGTGCTGAAAGCATCTTTAGAAATGTCGGCCATATTGATAGGACAGCATCTTGCAGCTGATGGAGATGTGTGGGATGCACATCCAGGGCACGAAGCTCCCATTCCACCACATCCCAAAGATGCTCTATGGGGTTGAGATCTGGTGACCGTGGGGGTCGTTGTAGTACAGTGAACTCATCGTCATGTTCAAGAAACCAATTAGAAATGATTGGAGCTTTATGACATGGTGCATTATCCTGATGGAAGTAGCCATCAGAGGATGGGTACATGGTGGTTATGAAGGTTGGGCGTGTTGTGGCTTCACAGATGCCTTGCTGCGTTCCTCGGTTGTAACGAGGGTTAGGCTCTTCTATCAGCTTGAATCAGTCGGCCCATTCTCCTCGGACCTCTAGCATCAACAAGGCATTTTGGCCCACAGGACTGCTGCATACTGCATGTTTTTCCCTCTTCACACCATTCTTTGTAAACCCTAGACATGGTTGTGGGTGAAAACCCCAGTAACTGAGCAGATAATGAAATACTCAGACCGGCCCGTCTGGCAACAACAACCACGCCACGCACAAAATAGCTTCAATCACCTTTCTTTCCCATCCTGACCTTCAGTTTGGAGTTCAGGAGATGGTCTTGACCAGGGCCACACCCCTAAATGCATTGAAACAGCTGCCATGTGATTGGTTGATTAGAAAACTGCATTAAGGAGAAGTTGAACAGGTGTTCCTAATGATCCTTTTGGTGAGTGTAAATGCCCACATTAAGGGCATTAAAATGATTGAACACAAGATTGATTGATTTGTTCATTTGAACTTACTGACAAGAATTTTTAAACACAATAAATGGTGAACAAAATGAAATATTCAAATAGAAGAGAAAAAAATTCTTAGCCCAGAGGGAGTTGGAAGAAGCCAGTCCCTAACTCAAACAATAATAACATCAACAATAACAATAATATAATAACAGAAATCGTAACATTTTTATAATAAACTGATATAAACCGGTTCTGTTATTATCCTGATAATTATTTAGTTATTATCATAGTAAGTTATCCGGAACCAAAGCCCATGACCCTCAAACATCATCTACAGTCCTATATTTTGACAAAACCATTTCCTTATATCTGATTTGAACATTGTTTGAGCTGTTGCCCCAGTAGATTCTGTAGCATCATGAATGTCCTGTTTATGACCTAAAGGTGATCTGCTGTGTCTGCTGAAGCAGAGACATAAAGTCTCTGACAGGCTAATCTACTTGAGATAGTGGCCAAGGTCTTTCATGCACTCTGCTCATCTGAACTGCTTCACCTCTGTTACCAAGCAAAGACAAGAACTATTTTGATAAATACATATTCAACAACTTTGTTACTTACCAATAATGTGAGCCTAATGTTCAATCAATCTGTGAAATGACGATGTTTATTACTTGAAATTATAATCCTGTGATCAGTAGTATTTTACAAGTTATTATAATTTTGGACATTTGCACTTGACACTGATGACACATAATGTTAAAGTCACACGACACATTTCCTTTTGTCTGATCCAATCAGAGCCTTCGTTTTTGGGGCTAGGCGTGGTTTTCTGTGGAGTTTGTATAAACCCTCTTTTTCATGTCAAATTCTGATTTGCCAGTAAACCAAAATATGACAATTATAAAAACTCTCCCACGCCACCTTTTCTTTAGTTCAAAGCGTTCTAGAGGAGTCTCGGACCGGCCATCCAGACTTCCTCTTCAGCCAAAAGAACCTCGACAAGCTGAATAAAATCTGTTGCTAGTTACACCTGACCGCAACAGTTCCTTCAGAATAAAAGCTGAACCTCACAACCCCTTCAGGGTCTCGGAGACGCCAGTGATAACCTTGCCGGCGGCACATGCGCACTTTGTTGTTTACAACAAAACTTTCTTGAAGCTAAAGCTGAAATAATGGCCAAAGGAGGAGACGGCAGCGCTCAGGACATTTATTATCCCTCAAAGAAGACAAAGTGGGAAGTACGGGCATCTTTGGATATGTGAAGAATGCCGAGGGACAGTTGATAGAAGACGGCTATCCTGTTTGCAGCACGTGCAGAAAAAGTGTCTGTGAAAGGCAGCAACGCTTCAAATCTCATGACACATCTGCGTGACCATCACCCACAACCCTACAGTCAACGCAAGGCAAGCTAACGTTAGCGTTTTAGCTAAAATGCGTGATCCGAGGATTTGGGTTGAGGGAGAATGCAACGAGTCGCTATATAAAGCAGCCGCAGCGCCGCTACCTGCATATAAACCGTGTCGCGGACACCGCCATGTTGAAATGACGCTATGCATTACGGGGCTCCCAGGGGCAGATAAGAGTTGGTCTCTCTCCGAAAATAATTATGAATTTAACAGCGATTACTGCCTGATGACATTTTCCCACATCTGCAAAGCTCACTGGAAGGACACAAACCGAGGACCATACTTTCCTGATATAGGGTTTATTACTCAAGTAAGGGTAAAAAAGTATCTGATTAGAAGGCTACTTGAGTACTGAGTATCATCTGATGTAATATTGATAAATGATGACATCAAACAGACATAAAATAAGAAGTTATGAGCAAATATTGGTATTTTAAAGACTAAAGGGAAAAAATGAAAACAAATAAACAACATAGTTACAAAATAACACATTTTTGGTCTGTCAATGGACGACTGCTTCCCCAGCACGACAATCAATCAGAAGAGGATGGGTGGAGTCTTTATTTTGTCTCGAATCGTTGCACTGGAGGCAATGAAGCATCCAAAAATGATCATTTTACAACTTCACTTCATAAGGATTATCTAAATTATTTCCTCATAGCCATCATTTATTTGGAAGATTATAAAATAATTTAAATTAAGTTTTTAGACCAGCTTTGTGCAACAAAACAATGAGATTATCCTTGATAATGACTGCAGGTGTGACTAGTTATGAATATTAAAGTGAACTTTTTTCAAAATCTATATGTAGGTGAGGGTTAGGGTTAGGGTTAGGGTTTATATCATAAATCATTAAGACACTTTTCATGGTGTAAACTTCACTTACAACACCTCTTATGAACTGGCTTTGCTTAACCCCCAAATTCCACTACCTCCGCTCCGCTCCGCTCCGCTGCGGTCCGCCCCCGCCTTCCGCAGCCGCTCGCTTCCGAACTCAGTTTTTACTGGTACGCGCTCTACAACGGCTCCGCTCCGGTGCGTAGACCTGAGGGGGGCAAACAAGCATGCGCGGGATTTTCAAGATCTTGCGATACAGTCCGAGCAATAAACGCGGAAGTTAGATCCAAACACCCGTTGTGTGGGAGAAGCATCGGCATGAACTGTTTAATCTGCCCATCAGTTGTGTTGAGAGATCAGCAGTGTTTGGATCAACAAAGTGTGACTACTTTGATAGCGGAAACTGTATTTATGGCTTACTTTTGTGCATTTAAAGTTCAGCCGCCATTGATAGTTGTTAAAAGTTGTTAAACCTGTGCATATGAAACAAAAAACGCCTTTTGTTTATCGATTTATTGTGAAAAACGGAAGTTGTGCTTGCTCCTTTTCCTGTTGGGCCGTTGTGATTTCTGTCCATTTACTGCAGAGGTGCTCCGGCGTCCGGCAAAAATAGGATTGATTCTATTTTTGCCGGACACCGGAACAGAGGGCGGCGCACGGCGCCGCACTGCCGGAGCACGGCCGCAGTAGTGGAATAGCTCTGACTGACTACAACGGGACCGATTTTGCTCCGGCGTTCGTGTCGGAGCGGAGCGGAGCGGAGGTAGTGGAATTTGGGGGTAAGTCCTTTTGGTGATGCAAACCTCCTGGGGTCGTCAGGTCATCTATAGGCTCCAAAGCTCCTTCGCCTTCATTTTCAGGAAACATCTGTTGACGGAATATTCATTCTATCATTCTGCTGTTGTAGGCAACAACATGCATCCAAAGCCCTTTTCAGATAGACATTCTGGAACATTTGTGGACAATTCAATCCGGTTTTTAACCGGAACTGTGTTTTCAGACACACCACTTTTGTACCGGAATTTGTCCTTTCGGCTGCGTTCACACAGCAGCGGTGGGGGGTGGGGGTGGGGGTGGGTGGGGGCAGGGGGGTGTAGAATTGGACTTATGTTAATCAATCAATCAAGCAAAGCTTTATTTATAAAGCGCCTTCCGCAACCCTGTCAGGAAGCCCAAAGCGCTGAACATGGTACAGTTGTAAGTAAATATATTAAATAAATCAACAATAAAAGCAATTCAAATTACAAAATACAAATTACAAAATACAAATTACAAAATAGATTAAACATTCTGGTACAGGACAAATGTGTAAAACAATGGATTGAGTGAACCAATGAAAACTGTGAGATAAAATCAACATAAAAGAGGGCCAAAATCAAACATGTTCAGGAAACGCCAAGCGGAGGAGGTGGGTTTTTAGGCGACTCTTAAAGACTGGCAGAGATGGGGACAGCCTAACTGAGGGTGGCAACTGGTTCCAGAGTGACGGTGCTAGGACTGAGAAAGCCCGGTCCCCACGGGTACGACACCTAGAACGAGGGACAGCGAGCAGGCCTTGGTCAGAGGAGCGCAGAGCGTGGGATGGGGAGTGTTTGTTCAGGAGAGTGGCCAGATAGGGGGGACCACCACCCTGGAAGAAATGATAAACAAAGACGAGGATTTTGAATTGTGAGCGATAGCAAACCGGAAGCCAGTGCAGGGAGGCCAGAACCGGACTGATGTGGTCCCGTTTCCTGGTCCCAGTCAGGAACCTGGCAGCGCTGTTCTTCACAACCTGTAGGCGACGCAGTGTTTACTGACACAACCCTGCATAGAGAGAGTTGCAGTAGTCAAGCCGAGAAATTACAAAGGCATGCAGTACCCGCTCCAGGTGGGCTCTCGACAGCATATGCTTGATTTTAGCAAGGCGTCTCAGGTGAAAGAAACTGGACCGGATCACAGAATTGATGTGAGCATCAAATTTAAGTCCAGCATCAAGTTTCACCCCCAAACTGGTAACAACTGGTTTTGAGTAGGGAGAAAGAGGGCCAAGATCAACCTAACGATCCACATTCCTGCTGTTGGGGTGAAAAACAATGAGCTCTGTCTTTCCCTCATTCAGATGTAGATAGTTGGCCATTAGCCAAGACTTCACCTCGTTAACGCAGTACACAAAGGACTGGATAGAGTTACCTTTCTCCTGACACAATTGGAGAGTAAATCTGGCAATCGTCAGCATAGAGATGGAATGATAGGCCATGTTTACGTTAAGAAGAAGAAGAAGAAGAAGAAAATATCATTTCTATAGCGCCTCTCAAGATAAAAATCACGAGGCGCTTAAGCATAATTCTGCACACACGAAGACGCATAAGAGACCTGGATGATGAAGCTCAATGGTTAAAGGAATCACTGAAGCGGTGTGAAGCGCTCCGTCGCGCGTCTAGGCGGTACCGTAGGAGGCGACCTCCCGTGGTTCGCCGCATGCTACAGGAGCGAGCTATCTAGGTGCGCACAGCGTCCCCCGGTCCCCTCCTCCTCTCCCTCCCCCTTGTCCGGAACTCGACCTCACCAGTCTGAAGCAGCCACCCTGTCTGTAACAAGTCCGGACCTGTTACTAGGGGCTTCGTCCGGTTAAATTCCGGAACACGTCATCCGGATGTTTGTATTCAGACACAAAGGTCTTACGGACAGAGTCCGGAACATTTCCGTTTTTCATGGCCTGTCTGAAGGGGGCTCAAGATAGGTGATTACTGCAGCAGATCAGATTGTCAGTTTCAATCAGCTAAAAATATATTCAGATGAGAGATAAATGTATGTTTTTGTCCTTTAACATACAAATAATGTACAACTTTATCAATTGATAAGAGGTTTTAAAAATATATAATTACTCACTATCAGTAAATGTGAGCAGATGGGTGATATTTGAGCTAGTTTGCTGTTGGGTGTGACTCTCGCATACAAAACACACTCAGGCTTTTTTTTCTGTCAGCCAGAGAAGCAGGTTTTATGTATGAACCTCCAGCAGTTACCTTACTGCAGTGCTGGACCAATCAGCCATCAGCATTCCAGTTTAGCTCATCACCACAGCTAGCATGTCCTGTGTCATGCTTATTCAGACACTGTTAACTCCCAGAGACCCACGGTTGTAATATTACAACATCAGATTTAAGTCTACAAAAATAAACCTTCCCAATTTTTTTTCTTTTTAAAACCACATTTACATTGCTAATAGGTCCTATTGTTCAGTTCTGCAACACTATTGGCTGTTAAAATGTGTAAATAGGCCCGTTTATCTGGCCTCCTAGAACAACATGTGAAAGGTTAAAAAAAGATTTTGCAGTTGTTTTCTAAATTTGGGTTTCTGGGGGTTCGTTAACATGTTCAACCCCAACACCTGCTGTTGAAGGGTCTCAGGAATGCTAGTAGTGATCATATGATTGCTGAAACAACTTGTCATTGCTGCTGGATAAAAGTAAAGACTAAACTCGTTAATAACTGATGAACGTGATATTAAGACAGCATTTACCTTAGCAGTAACTGGAATCTGAAGATGGGTTGACAATTTACTAAAACATTGGAGATTATAAATCCTGAATATTCTTCCCACTATAGTAAAAAAAATGATCTCATTTTAAGGAGCTATTATTTATTTGTGGTAATAAAACACTAATTTAGGTAAGCAAAACAATGAAAAATTATAATTACATGGATTTTAATGTTGGCCAGTTTTTATGTAATAAAATAAACCAGCATTGTACACAGGTAGCCTAATTAGTAGCATTTTTAACATCTTAACACCACCCAAAAACCTCAGTAATAATTACTATCCACAGTTCACCTTTAAGTGGGACAACATGCTAGCCTGGCAAGCCAGACTAAATAAATGTATTATTCAAACTTTGCAAAGCAAGAATTTGGTCTAGTTCACTAGGCTAACAACATGCACACTCGGTGGCTGCCAAATGCTTTTATGTCTCACAGTAAGTGGCAAATGTGATTTGTTCTCAGTGAGTGTAAAGAGGCGATCCTGGTCTTGGCAGCAGTACCTGGACGAGAAAAAGGCGGAGGCAGCTCCATCTAGTCTTTTCACAAAGGTAAGACACCCCTGTTCAACTCTCACTTGCTTAAAGGAAATGTATTCTGAATCTTCATCAAGAAGTTGTTGAAGAGACACAGCAGATTGTAGTTTTTGAGAATCCTGAAAAAGAACCACCTCCCCACAAATCTGCTGCTTGCCTTCTACAGTTGTTCCAGAGTGAGTGAGTGCACTGACATACAAACTGTGTGTGGTATGGTACATGTACTTCTGTGGAAAAGAAAGCACTCCACAGGGTCATCAGGGCAGCAGTGAGAACAATAAGCTGCACCCTCCCCTCTCTGGAGACATCTTCATCTCCCGTTGCTGCAGGAGAAGAACAGACATTTCTGAGGATCCATTACACAGTGGGTAGTGCCTTTTTCAGCCTTTGCCATCAGGGAGAAGATAAAGAGCCATGAAAGCAAAGATAAATCATCTTAGGAACATCTTCTACCCAAGAGCAATCATGGCTTTGAGTAAGAAAAAGGAATGATCTTTTATGTATCACTTCTCGAGATAAAAATCATGAGACGCTTCCAAGCCCCCAGAATGCGGGTGAAAAATTGAAGCAAACCCGGAAATGAAATAAATTGCAGTTCCACCCTCATCCACTAGGGGCTGGTGTCAGAAGCGAGCAAATCCTCATTGACTCCCATGTTAAAAATACCAATTTCACAGCAGAAATAAACATGTTTACAGCCTGGTACCAGAACATGTTTTTGGTTTAAATGATCTAGTTTACACTCATGACAACTCTGAGGGGGGTGAATGTTTTTCTCACTCTTCTGTTTAAGTATATTAAAAGCCTAAAATTCTGTATAATTAATGAGCATCAGACCCACGTGACCACAGAGCTAGCTCCGGGGAAAGGCCTCAGTAGAGCCTCGGTCTGGCCTGGAAACTGCTCCGGGATTTTGAGTCTCTGTGTTTGTGTATTCTTGTTTGGATATTATTTGTGCAATTGTTGGACAAAATGACTTGCTGTGGCATTAATTGCACTAACAGAGCGTCCAAGGAGTCTCCACTTCATTTTTTTCGGTAAGTAAAATTATATTTATGTATTTTAGGTCACTGCCGAGCTGAGCTCAGATTTTAACATGTACTGTTTAACCATGAAATGTAAATGTAATAGGGTAAAACCCAGTGCATTTAACATAATGCTGCACTTTAGAAAATGGGTTGAAATATAACATGTTGGTGGAGCTGGGTTCACACTATCGGCTTGTGAAGCTCTCGGGAGACCGATGTTTTCCACCTGTTCTCCCCTCCCCACAGCTCGGTCCATCTCTGTCTGATCGCGGCTTCTGTCTGCTGTGCGGCTGCCGGCTTGTGGAGGTCTCGGAGACCTCTGTGTTCCACCCGGTTCTCCTCAGCGGTCAGCCCGGCGTATCTCTGACTCAGAAGCTCTGGTGTTGTGCACAGTTAACTCCGGTTGTAGCTAGGTTGCTACCTCCGTTAGCTTAGCTCCCACCTCCGTGTTAGCTTTGGGTTAGCTTCAGGTTAGCTTGTAGCTAGTTCGACCGGGTGTCGTCAGTTGATCCCAGCCTTACAGCCCCACCCTCAGCTCCTCCTCTCTTCCCTTTTATGGAATTGTCTGGGCTTGACGGAACCTGTGACACGGTCAAAATGGCGGTGGTGGCTACCTCCCATTTTTCTTCAAAAATGTGTTATTGGAGCTATGGAAACCCATTGTCCAATATTTATATGTCGATGGGTGCTTCACAAGAAAATTTGTTAAAAAGTTAAATGTTAAATATCAATCGACAGCTACTGTCCCATTTTCCAGTCAAAATAAACAAAGCTCCTCGAATGAAAAGCGAAACGTCTTCAAGAAACCAAAGTCCAGTTGCCTTCATTTGAACCCTTTGGATTACCAAGACCTGGATGACTGAGAACCTTCACCAACATAAAGTTAAAACAAAAAAGATTTATAAATGATTAAACATATAATACTGGGAAAATTGTCCATGTAAGGCCCTAAAGACCAGAACCAGGATCTTGAAATGAACCCAGAAGTAAACGGGCAGTCAGTGAAGCTGGAGAAGATCATAGATGTGGGCGTGTTTGGAGGACTTGGTCAGAAGCTGAATAACAAGTTATTTAACCCCAATAGAGCTCCGGCAGTTGACGTCACTTCTCCCAGCATGCAACATTTCAAATCGAAACGGCGCCATATTGGCAGGCAGAAGTCGGCAGCTGGACTATTTGTTATCGTCAGAAAACTCAATCAAACGGGAAATATGGTAGATTCCTGTTGTGCCCCAGGATGCAGAACAGACACGGACGACATAAGGAATGAGCCATCTACAGGATTCCCCAAGATCCGGAGCGCCGCAAACGTTGGATCATTGTAATAAAACTCGCTAGTGACCGGGCTGAAATGAAGCTGTGGGATCCCGAGAGTAAAGGTTTTCTCTTATGCAGCGACCGCTTCATATCAGGTACTTAAACCAACGTTTCCTCAACTGTGTATGGTATTTATTTTAAATGCTTTTATTATGATTCTTAGTGGGCTTCCTAAACTTATTTTGGCGTGGCTTTTTCTGTCTTATTACTCATAGCAGCAAGTAAACATCACGTAAAACGTTGCCTCGTGATTTCTGCGTGCTGCCGTTTACGTGTTTTATGATCACAGCAATTAACCGGCTAAGCTGTATTTAATTTTAAGCAATGGTTGATCAAGTGTCAGATCACACGTAAAAAGCACTTTGGATTGCTATTATCTGTCTCACCGAGACAGATCTCAGACAGATCCTGAGACGCTCCTGCCTGACAAATTTATTTTATTCACGGAAAAAAATCAGACTAGTGATTTCTCTTGGTGTTCAGTTTATACATTCAAACAGCACAGCGCTCTATTTAAACTACTTACATGTATATCTATGTTATTTGTCCATCCATCCATCCATTTTCATCCGCTTATCCGGAGTCGGGTTACGGGGGCAGTAGCGTCGAGAGGCCCAGACTTCCCTCTCCCCAGCCACTTGGGCCAGCTCCTCCGGGGGAATCCCAAGGGGTTCCCCGGCCAGGTCCGGTAAGAAGTCCGCTCCGACAGCTTCTGGCGTTTTTAAAAAGTATCCCAGGGGCACGGTAAGGGTCGGAGATGTTTAGTCTATTTAATTTCTGACTATATAAAACGATTTCTTCGGTTTTAAAGTGTGAAGTAAACTCAGACGAAGTAAAATCCAAGCAGATCCCGTTCATGTTCATGTTTACATCCGTGTTTGTTTAGCTTCTTTTACCTGCCAATATGGCGTCTACTAACTGAGATTCACGTGGGGTCCGGAGCTCTATTGGTGCAATGTGTTGCTTCTCATTTCTTAATCAGCAATGTAGAAAGACACATCTGGTGGTGGTTGAAAAGGGTCAGATCATCTCTTCTCTTCCTCTCTTTTGGAGGGTGCAGTCGCTTCTTCTTTCTCCTCCCTCATCTTCCCAAGGCTCTTTGTCCTCTGCCTGTCTCCACAGCACCTGCATTACTTCTGAAATATGGAAATAATTAAAATATAGATCTGGTCAGTTGGTCTTTAAATGCGACTAACAGTATTTTTTCAACTATGAAATCAGAGGAAGGGGCTCCTACATGTTCGGATGGAATGCACCCAGTATGGCATATTTTGGATTCCTGGAAGAAATGGAATGTAATATGACTTTTCCAACTTTCTGTGGAGGATACTGAAGATGTATGGATTTTTGTAGTGTTGATTTTCAGATTTCTGCATTTTGATGTGGGCAGTTATCTGGTATGTCAGAAATTTAAGGACTTTTCTGGGGTGATTCGAATGCTTCCTTAACTCAGGGAGAGAGTTTGCCGTGCACAGACTCAGACTGTTGTCAAGATGAATTGCAAGCTACAGACTTTAGCTGCGATTCCAGCTTTGACACAAAAAGTGGGTGTCATAATGGAGAGAGGGGTCCCTGCATGGCATGGAATAGTTTAAACACCATTATTCGGCCTTTTAGAAGGAGTTGAGACCGATGAAACTGTAAGGCAAGGAGGAAATTTATCTCTCCCTGTCCCACAACAATTCATCTAATCTAATCTGGTGCCCTCAAGTCTGAGGCTGAAGAGAACACCCCCCCCCCCCCCCCAGCTTGGTTGGAACTGTGACCTGGTGAAGGCCATGGAACCATCTGGGAGTCAATGCATCCTCCACGCTAACCCTTCCTCCAATCTTATAACGGAAGTGATCAAGCGCACTGATGCTCTCTCTGAAGTGAGGAGTCCCCTCCCTGCACCCGCGCTGTATCCAATACATGCCTGTGTGGTTCACTGGATAGAAACTTTAC
Source organism: Nothobranchius furzeri (assembly GCF_043380555.1). Classification (NCBI taxonomy): domain Eukaryota; kingdom Metazoa; phylum Chordata; class Actinopteri; order Cyprinodontiformes; family Nothobranchiidae; genus Nothobranchius; species Nothobranchius furzeri. The sequence goes on from NC_091747.1 coordinate 65,345,899, forward strand.
ACTGCTTCTCAAGCAACTTGGATTCTGTGCTTTTCCTCCAGACTCTGGGACCTTGATTTCCAAAGGAAATGCAAAATTTACTTTAATCAGAGATCATAACTTTGGACAACTCAACAATGTAGCATCCAAGTGAACTTGATAATGATTGACACTAGATATTAATTATGTATTACGCCATGGCACAGCAGAGGGAGGTGTCTTGATGATGTGGGGAGTTAATGACGAGCTTCAGTCAGCAAATATATTGAAAATTAAAGCAAACACGGGCAATAAGTTTTGCTCTTTGAACAAAATCAGCTGAGACGGCAAACTTCAGCGCTGTAGCGCTCCATGCGCATCTCTCTGTTAGAGCTGAAGTTCAGATCATCAGAAACTGCACAGGGACTAATGTGGACAGACACCTTTAGAAGCAGCTTGTTAAAAAAACATAACGATCGCGGCTTCAATCGCAATAAAAAGCAAGTTATGTCCAAGCTAAAGGACATCCGCAACGTCACAGAAACTGTCCCTCTACCCCCTTTATGCCGCCATTGTCTAATCTTTTATAAAAAGAACACGATGTGCTGCTATGGCATTGCGGCAAATTGACAGAATTGTTTTGTAAAAACGACTCTTGTCTGTGTGGTGGTTCTTGAAGCACTGACTCCAGCTGCAGTCCACCATTTGTGAATCTCCTTCACATTTCTGTATTCAATTCAATTCAATTCAAAAATACTTTATTAATCCCAGAGGGAAATTCAGTTGTTTCAGTACACACAATTCTGAGATCAGACATACATACATGCATACATACATACATACATAGATACATGCATACATACATAGATACATGACAAGAATTGGTGACTGTGGTCATTTGCAACCCGAGTCGCGCTACCGTTATAGATCAAGAGGGTTTATATGAGGATAGAGTCAGGGGGAGGGAGATAAAGGCACTTCAGAGTTACCCTCCACAGAGAGGAATTACCCTCCACAGAGAGGAGTTACCCTCCACAGAGAGGAGTTACCCTCCACAGAGAGGATAGCTTTGCTTTGCAAAAAAACACCTCAGACAGATATGCACACAGACTTCAGACGATACACAACATAAGTGTCCACTAGGTGGGGAGGTTGGGTTTGGACTCTCCTCACTTCAGCGTGTGCAGCCACATGGGGCAGCGCTCATCACCTCCGTTTGGATAGGGGAGGGAGATAATGGGCTAGAGAGCACATTGACTCCTAGATACGGTTCCACGGCCTTCACCGGTCACAGTCCCGCCCAGGCTGGGATAGGGAGACAGAGTTTCCATAGCGACAGCAGCATTCCACATTTCTTCTGGGGGGGGAGTTTTCACTTCAGCCTCACAGGCTTCAAGGGCACCAGATTCAGATAAGAGTTGTTTTGGGGACAGACAGAGATAATTTCCTCTCCTCCTTAGAGTTCTGTCAATCTTCAACCCCTCCAGATCCAATAATAGCGTTATCAAACTATTCCAATCCGTGCTGATCCGTCAACTCTCTCCTTGATCGAATCAAACTTCTGTGCCAGAGCCTGAATCTCAGCCAAAGTTCCAAGCTTACGACTCATCTCAACAATTATATGAGTTTGTGAGTTCACAGCATGATGCATTCCATCCCTGAGCTCCAGGATTAAGCCAATATTCCTCGAAAGCTCATTAATTTTCCGGTATGCCAGGTAACCGCTCAGGCCAAACAGCAGGAATCCCAACACCAAAACGACGAATATCCAAACATCTTCAGAATCCTCTACAGACAGTTGAGAGAGGCATTTCAGGTTCCACTGTTTCCAGGAGTCCATGAGATACCCAGTGGGGCATCCAGGAGCCCCTTCTCCCGTTCTCATCGTTGAAAAGATTTTGTCAATCACGTTGAGAGACCAACTGACCAGATCCATGTTTAATAATTTCCAGTTTCCAGAAAAAATATATACATTGACATTAGAGCCCTGCACGGGCCTAAAATCTGAGCCCGTGTCCGGCCCGGCCCGAGGGGGTGGAGCCCCAGCCGACCCGGTCCAAAAAGGTTTTCAGGATTCTCTGGCCCGACCTTTTTTAACCTTTCATAAAGTTTTAGCGTGATAGGATGCTCAGCGTTCTAATTATCTGTGGGAAGCGTTCTGCAGTAAAAAAAAAAAAAAGAAAAGAAAGAAAAACAGCATCAATGCAGCTTTTTTCTAACAGAGCGTGTTTTTGGAGCGGCAGATGAAATTTACGAACACTATATTGATTGGATGTGTTTGTAAAATGAATCTGCCGCTCTGAGAAAGTGCTCTCCGTTAGAAACAAACCAGCGATGAATGCTGTAATTTTTTAACTGCAGAGCGAATTTATTCACAGAAAAATAGAAACGCTGCCGTTTTCATGAGGATAAACGAACGTTTCTGACATCAGAGTGGACGTAACACGGCGTATTAGAACAGGGGCACGTGTTTCAGTCAGCAGTTAGAGAATTCCTTTATGTCGGCGCGTTTATAAACCACACACACCTTAACTGAGCTAACGGTGTGTGAGAAGCAGGCAGGTGCTGCTGCGTTCAAGTGTTTCAGTTTTTTTAATGAATTCAATTAAAAATAAAGGCGCCCGGCCCGGCCCGTGTCTGAGGTAATTACACAGTTGTTGACCCGAAGCCCGGCCCTCGGGCTGTCGGGCCGGGCCGTCCCGAGGGCCTAGGGCTCCAGTGCAGGGCTCTAATTGACATAGCACAAATAATCAATAATAAAACATTGCTACTAAAAACACAATAAGAGAACTGGTAAAAGGTAACAGCACTATCCAAAGTAAAAAATAATGCAGTGGCCTCCCCTGACCTCCCCATAATTCGAACCCTGGAGATAAAACATCAATGTTATGATAAATGATAAATGACCCGCACTTGTATAGCGCCTCTCAGAGTAAGGACTCCAAAGCAATTTACACTACAGTGTATCATTCACCCATTCACACACACATTCACACACTGATGGTGATGAGCTACGATGTAGCCACAGCTGCCCTGGGGCGCACTGACAGAGGCGAGGCTGCCGAGCACAGGCGCCACCGGTCTCTCCGACCACCACCATGTTGTAGAACAGAGGCAGTGGTAGAGTCATGTAGCTGTTAGTCAGTCAGAGGAGAGATGTCCAAGTATCAGAAAATTAGACTACAAATCCCATCATGTGAAGCCCTCCTCTGGTTTGGCAATGTTGTAGATTCTGATACAGGCCCACCATGGTTTTTGTGCCCAGACTATGACTTACAAGGCATTCATTCCTTACTAGAGACTACTGCAAATGTATTGATTAAATGAGTGAACCACACCTTTAATGCAACACTGGATGGAAATAAATCTTGTGACATTGCAGAAGCTTATTGAACATTGCCACAAGGAATGTATGCATAGCATGGCATAGCATAGCATAGCATAGTTTATTTATATAGCACGTTTAAAATGCAGCATGGGAGCTGCCCAAAGTGCTGCACAGGCTAAAACAAAACACACCATTACAAGGAGCTAAAACAAAGGATAAAAATCTCAATTAAAAGCAGAGAAAACATGATGAATACTAAGCGCACATTAAAACAATGACACAATAAAACACTAAAATGAGTCACTGTCTAAAAGCCAAAGTGTAAAAGTGGGTCTTTAAACGAGATTTAAAAACCGCAAGCGATGGAGCCTGCCGAACTCCAATGGGCAATTAGTTCCATAGCTTTGGGGCAGCATGGACAAATGCTCGTTCACCCCGCGATTTGAGCCTCATTCGTGGCGTGTGCAGCAGCAAAAGGTCAGCCGACCTCAACGAGCGGGTGGGCACATATGGAGTGAGAAGGGCAGAGAGGTAGGAAGGTGCCAGGTCACTGAGTGCTTTAAAAACAAATGTCAGTAACTTAAACTGCACTCTGAAAATGACAGGGAGCCAGTGAAGATGTGCCAGGACAGGGGTAATGTGGCTACGTCGGTGTGTACTCGTCAAGAACCTGGCAGCAGCGTTCTGAACAACCTGCAGCTGATTCAGGGCAGAGTCCGTAACACCAATGAGGAGGGCGTTTGTGTAGTCCAGGCGAGAGGTAATGAAGGCATGGATGACTGACTCCAAATGCCTCCGTTTCAGGATTCGTCTGAGGTGAGTAAGGCGGTGAAGCTGATAAAAACAAGACCTCACTACGGAGTTTATCTGTGGGGCCATTGTGAGTCCAGCATCCAGCTTGACCCCGAGACTCGTCACACACTGTTTGGGGTTAAGGGTTAAAAGGTCACAAACAGGGTGAGAGCCATGGTGGTTGCGGGGGTCAAAAACAATAAACTCAGACTTCTTTTCATTCAGTTTTAAGAAGTTGGATGCCAGCCAGCCCTTCACATCATCCATACATGCAGCCAATTTCGAACCCGCATTTTTCTCATCCATTTCCACGTATAGCTGACAGTCATCTGCATAGACGTGGTAGCTCAGGCCATGCTGATTCAGGATATTGCCCAGAGGCAGAAGGTAGATTGAAAACAGCAATGGCCCAAGAACGGAACCTTGCGGCACCCCCCAAGGCAGTGGAAGACTGGAGGATGCACAGTCACCAATCTGTACAGAGATGGTACGGCTTGATAGGTAGGAGTGGAACCATTTAAGCACCACCCCCGTCACCCCAACCCAAGACCCAAGCCGATTCAGTAAAATTTGGTGATCAACCGTATCAAAAGCCGCTGAAAGGTCCAGCTGGAGCAGCAGTACCATATACCCAGAGTCAGATGCCACCAGAATGTCATTTTGCACCCTAATCAAAGCAGACTCAGTGCTATGGTTTGGTCTAAAGGCTGACTGAAATACATCCAACAACGAGTTGCTATTCATATGGGCAGAGATCTGGCCATGCACAATTTTCTCAAGGACCTCCGCCATAATGGGATTATGCTGTGATAAAAGCTCAAGGCCGTCCAAAAAATATTAGGGTGTGTGATTTATTTTTGTGGTGGTGACTTTAGTTTTCTGCCTTGTCCTTTAACACACACCTGCTTTACATACACCTGAATGAAAAACACCCTTACTACATACTCATCTATCAACAAGACTGATTCTGTGTGTCTCAGACCCAGTCCTTTCCCAGTAAGAGGCCAGGTTTCAAAGTTGGTATGAAGCTGGAAGGTATCGACCCTTTACATCCATCCATGCTATGTGTACTATCAGTTGTTGAGGTAAACACACACACACACACACACACACACACACACACACACACACACACACACACACACACACACACACACACACACACACACACACACACACACACACACACACACACACACCATAATTAAGTTTGTCCAAGTGAACTTTTTGCTCTTGCTCAGGTGATTGGTTGTCGGCTGCGCCTCCACATTGATGGTTACTCTGAGTGTTATGACTTCTGGGTAAATGCTGATTCAGCAGATATAAAGCATGCTGGCTGGTGTAAAGAGCACAATCACAAGCTCTACCCACCTAAAGGTGAGCATAGGGAACTAACACTCATGCTGTTTACCCACCTGAGACAAATGACAACATCTGGCTGTTTGCAGGTATCAGTGAGACAGACTTTGACTGGCGGGAATACCTTCAGTTCTCAAGCTCCCATGCTGCTCCCGTGGCCCTATTTGCCTCCCACATTGCTGTGAGTATTTTCTGTCTGAAAACCTATCCGTTTACCTGTCTATATGTCTAATCAGCTGTTTTTCTGATCACCTGTCTGCCTGGATACCAGTTTTTGTAATTATCTTGCTGTCGCATCACCTCTGTGTTTAATTACTCTTTTCTGATTACCTTTGCCTTACTTCAAAGACCTCCTCAATCCACCCGGCATGTCTTTGCGTGAGGAAGCAGAGTCAGGGGACTTTGGGTTGGGCTATCCAATATTTGGTGCAAAGGTGGTCAAAGGCTCCTTGGTGGTAAGGGCCCGGGAGTGGATGAGGTTGTCCCGGAGTTCCTTGAGGATCTAGATGTTATGGGGCTTTGCTGGTTGACATGACTCTACAACAGGGATTCCCAAAGTGTGGTGCGTGCACCCCCGGGGGTGCGCGAGTTGCCGCTAGGGGGTGCGAGAGGTGAAACGTGTAATGGCTGCGGAGCTCAGAGAAGTCTGTCATATCAAAGTCAAAGTCAGTTTAATTGTCACTTCTGCCACATGTACAGGACATACAGAGGAATGAAATTACGTTACTCTCAAACTCTCGCTAGATAGAAAATAAACATTTAGTATAAAAACAGTAACCAAGTTCAGAGAGACTGTGGGGGAAAAGAGAGGAGAGTTGGGAGAGCCGGGAGGGAGTTTAGCTTCCTAACTGCCTCATGGATAAAGCTGTCCTTCAGTCTGTTGGTCCTGGCCTTGAGACTCCGCAGTCTCCTCCCTGATGGCAGCAGCTCGATGAGGCTTTGCATTGGGTGAGTGGGATCAGCCGCAATGCGAAAGGCCTTTTTTGTGAGGCGGGTGCTGTAAATGTCTGGTAGGAAGGGGAGAGAGACCCCAATGACCTTCTCTGCTGCTCTCACTATATGTTGGAGGGTTTTAATGCATGAAACGTTGCAGGCTCCGAACCACACAGTGATGCCGCACGACAGGATGCTCTCGATGGTGCCTTTGTAGAAAGTGTACAGGATGGGGGCTGGTGCTCTTGCTCTTCTTAGTTTGCGGAGGAAGAAGAGACGCTGCTGTGATTTCCTCACCAATGCTATGGTGTTGTTCGTCCAGGAGAGATCCTCTGTAATGTGCACACCCAGGAACTTGGTGCTGCTCACTCTCTCCACAGACACACCGTTGATGGTCAGCGGAGCATGCTGAGTGTGCGCTCTCCTGAAGTCCACAACAATCTCCTTGGTCTTCTCCACATTTAGAGAGAGGTTGTTGTCAGCACACCATGTGGTAAGGCGGCTCACCTCGTTCTTGTAGTCGGTCTCATCCCCATTGTTTATGAGACCCACTACTGTTGTGTCATCCGCAAACTTGATGAAGAGGTTAGAGCTGTGTAATGGTGTACAGTCATGGGTCAGCAGAGTGAAGAGGAGGGGGCTCAGCACACATCCCTGCGGGGCCCCTGTGTTTAAAATTATGGTGCTGGATGTGTTTCTACCGACCCGTACTGCTTGTGGTCTTCCATTGAGGAAGTCCAACAGCCAGTTACACAGTGAGGTGTTGAGACCCAGCTGGACCAGTTTTTGAGTAAGCTGTTGGGGGATGATGGTGCTGAATGCTGAACTAAAGTCTATGAACAGCATCCAGACATATGAGTCTTCTTTGTCCAGATGTGTGAGTGCTGAGTGGAGTGCAGCGGAGATGGCATCATCGGTCGAGCGTTTGGGCCGGTATGCAAACTGGAAGGGGTCCAGGCAGGGGGGCAGAACAGACTTGATCTGTTGCATGACCAACCGTTCGAAGCACTTCATAAGGATGGGAGTAAGTGCAACAGAACGGTAGTCATTAAAGCAGGAGGGAGATGATGTTTTTGGGACCGGAATAATTGATGTGGCTTTAAAGCACGTGGGGACGACAGCCTGGATAAGTGACGTGTTGAAGATGTCTGTGAAGACATCAGTTAGTTCCACTGCACAGTCTCTCAGTGCCCGGCCAGGAATATTATCATGACCCGGAGCTTTACGTGCATTGATCCTGCTAAGGGATCTCCTTACGTTGTCCAGGGACAGAGTCATCACCTGGTCACCAGGAGGAGGTGGAATCTTCTGTGCTGTGGTACCGTTTTGCACTTCAAAGCGAGCTAAAAAGGTGTTCAGCTCGTTCAGCAGGGAGATGGTGCTATCACAGGTCTGTGGAGGGGGCTTGTAATCTTGTAATATGTCACCATTAGTGTAGCCAGAAACTCATTTGTGGGTGGGCCAAAGAAAAAGTAAGTGGGCCCAATAAATGTAATTGAAAATAAGTATATTTTGCGTGTGTGTGTGTGTGTGTGTGTGTGTGCTCCACATGTGCTCTAGCTTCATAATAACAATGCGCCGAGCTTCAGCACTCTGGCCTGCGCACGCCGATATGTTCCGTATTTGATCATTTTTAACGGTGTTGGAGGAATCTGAAGGTGGTGAGTCACTCTGGCAGATTGTAATTAACACCTGTCTCATGCAGGTGTTCTGACGTTGTAAACCTCACACACAGAACATTGTGGCTGTAACTAAATAACAAGAAATGATTCCCATTCAGGCTATTGACAGCGCGCTGAAGATCTGAAGTTCAGAGTGCGTCTGTCAGAGGTCAGACGCGTTCCAGCAGAACCACGGCTTTAAATAGCGCGAGACGCCGTGACTTGAGCGGCTCATGGAGCTGTGCCGCGCGAGCACACACACACACACACACACACACACACACACACACACACAGATTCAATAAGCGCGCACGCTGCGTAAACTCCGGTGCTGTGCCGTCAGACTGAAGGCAGAAATGAGCGCTGCCTCCTCCGTGATAAAAACTTTTAAGAGGTTTTATAACATTTTTCATTCCAGGTCAAATGAAGATATTAGCTTCTATTTTGGGATGACGTATTAAAGTCGGGTCCGCTCCAGCCAGTGACTCCTCATGAACCTGACTACATGTTACTGCAGCATTTGTTATTCCAGTCTGCGTGGCAGCGGATCGCAGATTCAGCCACACCATAAAACAGCAATAAGTCGGTCTGAGGCTAAAGTGAACATCATGGCTATATCTTTTCCATATTTTCCCCCTATAGACATTTGATTACACACAAGTAGGTGATCAGTTCAGGTTTACGCAGAGCAGAAGGAAGGAGAGAGCTCTGGCCGCAGGTTAAACGTTCCTACTTTAAGAAAACCGTTAAATTGCATTGTTTATGTGCTACCTGGGAACTCTAAATATTTATTTAAAATGAAATCAAAGGAAATTGTAATGGTATCGAATGTTTATTAATTACTATTTAAAAAATGAAAGTGATGGGAAAAGGTTGATCCTATTTTTTTAACCCTGTATGTTCGGCTTGACGTCTGACGTATATATACATATATATATATATATGTATATATATATGTATATATATATATATATATATATATATATATATATATATATATATATATATATATATATATATATATATATATATATATATATATATATATATATATATATATATATATATAGCCATGCCCTGATGTGGGGGCTGGGGGGTGCGTCGACATGGTCGGGACATAGAAGGGGGTGCGCGGCTAAATAAGTTTGGGAACCACTGCTCTGCTCCATCGCATAGACATCGGGGGCAGTTCCACTGGATTGGCAGGCTGGGGTTGTTGTCTCCCTATTTAAGAAGGAGGACAGCAGAGTGTGTTCCTACTACAGGGAGATCACACTCCTGAGCCTCCCTGGTAAAATATATTCATGGGTTCTGCAGTGGAGGGTTCATCAGATAGATAAACCATGGATTCAGGAGGAACAATGATGTTTTCATCCTGATTGTGGAACCCTGAACCAGCTCTATACCTGTAGGGGGATCCTGGAGGGTGCGTGGGAGTTTGCCCAGCCAACCTACATGTGTTGTGTGGATTTGGAGAAGGCGTTTGACCGCGTCCTTCAGGGGGCCCTGTGGGGGATACTCCGGGGGTATGAGGTACCATGCCCTCTGATACGGGCTGTTAGGTCCCTGTATGACCAGTGTCGGAGTTTGGTCCGCATTGCCGGCAGTAAGTCGGGCTCGTTCCCAGTGAGAGTTGGACTCCGCCAAGGCTGCCCTTTGTCACCGACTCTGTTCATAACCTTTATGGACAGGATTTCTAGGCGCAGCCAAGGTGTGGAGGGCATCCGTTTTGGTGGCTTGAGGATCAGGTCTCTGCTTTTTGCAGATGATGTGGTCCTGTTGGCTTCATCAGAACGTGATCTTCAGCTTTCGCTGGAGCGGTTCGCAGCCGAGTGTGAAGCAGCTGGGATGAGAATCAGCTCCTCTAAATCTGAGGGTTAGGTTTAGGGTTTGGGTTAGACCCTCAACTATGGTCATGAGCTTTGGGCAGTGACCATAATAACAAGATTGTGGATACAAGCGACCAAAGTGAGGAGCTGGCCCAAGAAGCTGGGGAGAGGGAAGTCTGGGCCTGTTGGCTTATGCTGCTGTGCTCGCGACCCGACTCCTGATAAGCGGCTGAAAAAGGGTGAATGGATGGACCACAACAATTTCTCAACTTTCTCTCTGCACCAACCTTGACTATCTGCTCTGTCTTCTCCATCCCCAGTGAGTCGTGGAGGATGGCTGCTTATACTGAGCCAGGATTCTCTGGAGGTTTCTTCCTGTTAAAAGGGACTTTTCCTCTCCACTGTCGCTGCATGCTTGCTTAGTATGAGGATTGCTGTAAAGACTCTGACACTAGTCAGTGACTCGATGCAACCTGCTGAGTTCCTTATGTAGGAAACATTGAACTGATTGGCTTAATGACCTGACCTGGACTGGAGTGTTTACTGTGCGAAGGTCATTGAGACGACTCTTTGGGATTTGGAGCTTTATAAATAAACTGAATTGAATGGAATCAGTCCAGGGCCGTATCTGTCTCATCATCTGTCCTTCTGCCTGGTGACTTTTCTGATTATCTGCCTGTCCCATCACCTCTCTGTCTTCCTGATTACCTTTCTATCTATTTGATCACCTGTCTGTCTACTTACCTGTCTCTGTGTCTCACCATCTTTGTCAGGGATGTGAATTCCAGGTGGGCATGAAGCTGGAGGCAGTAGACAAGAAGAACCCTGGACTTGTATGTGTTGCTTCTGTTGCTGATGTCATCAACAATCGATTTCTGGTTCACTTTGACAACTGGGATGACACGTATGATTACTGGTGAGAATGACAGGTGATCCGCGGGTGAAAGGAAAGCCAGATGACACGTAAACAGCTGCAGAACATCTGGCAGGTGTTCTAACAGCTTCACTTTGTCCATGTTGTGTTCTGTTACAGAGCAAATCCAAAATCTTTTCTAGTCCAATTTTCCCTTTAAATCAATCAAAGCTCAACTTCCAGAATAACAGAGATTAAAACATAGTTTGGTTGAAGATTTTGCAAATGTCATACATCCTAAACAAAAAACCAATACATGTGTTAGTTGTTACCAAGCTTTACTCTGGACTGTGTTGAAGCAGCTTGCGGCACATCTAGTAAGATGGTGAAATGGTGGATTTAAGCTATATTTTCAGACCTGTAGACCCTTCTGGTTTTTTATTTTTACAGCCGTGCGTCCTCATCTGTGAGGTGCACAGACCAATCTGTCTTCAATATACGGAATTAGCCACAGGGTGGCTCCAGAAACATCTGTCCGATAAGTGGAAGTTGATGAAAAATGAGCTACAGCAGGGCAGCACAAGCATAGGAGATGGAGCGGGTTGTCCAGTAAGCTGAGGGTTGAACGATCAATTTTGGCTCCTGGCAGAAAATGCTGCTGTTGTGTCCTTGGGCAAGACATTTAACCCCCTTTGCCTGCTAGTGGAGGCTGAAGGGACCAGTGGGGTGCCAGCACTCATAGTGTCCCCGGGCAATATGCTGATGAAGGTTCTCAGTAATCCAGGTCATGGTAATCCAAAAGGGTATGAATGAAAGCTACTCAACTTCTTCATCCAGGGAGCTTTGCCAGTTCTGACTGGAATATGGTAAATGGCCTGTATTTGTATATGTAGGTATGCCGGAGGGTCAAGCTTAGAAACTGTAGCTGTCTATTGTTTAATCAGCTGAAACTACTAAAGAGTGCACCTCCTCCCTACCTCCTGTAACGTAGACAAGGCCATGTATTTGTCCACCGTCTGTTTCATCAGTGTGTCAAAGGTTAACTTTCTGGCCAAGACACAGGTTGTGTTGGCCAGACACCAGGAGGAGGCGATAATGAAACATCTCCTGATTTATCCACGCTCTTATGAACACCGAGGTGCCCTCACAAGACATCTCTACAGGAGACAAGACTTTTATCTAACTCCCTTTTAAGTAAAAATATCTTATTCTGGTTCATAAAATGATTTATTTTCTTTACAGGTTGATAACAATTGCATTAAACAATGATTGTTTTATCTAAAGCACGTTCATAATGCCTTGACTGCATCACAGTAATGAATGAATCAACATAATTCTTTATTCTGTTAATAATGCTTTATTTCACATCTTGAATACAACAAATGAGTCTACTACTTGTTGAATTTAATAATGATTTATTATCAGTATATTCACATATTAATATTACTGTATTATTAAGTACTGTCTAACAGTTTTACTTCTTATTTAATGAAATGGGCCTGCTCCAAGTGTCTGAGGACTCTTGGTAACACCCATTGACACGTGTTAGATTCT